>NC_056741.1:1703773058-1703793289 GCF_019279795.1 Protopterus annectens | reverse complement strand
TCTCAGTCTAGGGGTAGATCTAGACGTGGTAGGGGCAGAGCTCAGAGTTCTTTCAGGCCTAGAACAGGAGTTCACCTGCACAATCTTCAGGTGAGGGCAGGGGCCAGTCCTTTCGTAAACAGGCCCAATGACCTACTTTTTCAGCTGCCAGATCCTTCTTGCCTGGCAACACCTTTGGGAGGAAGGTTAGCACTCTTCAAGGAAAATTGGATGTTGATTACCCAAGACAAATGGGTATTGGATATCATACACCAGGGTTACAAGTTTTATTTCCATACCTTGCCTCCTTTCAAAGGCATGCCGGACGTTCCTCCTCAGCAAAGACTAGAGGCTCGCAAACAAATTTCTCTACTACTTCAAATAGGGGCCATACAACCGGTCCCTCTGCCAGAAGTGGGCCTAGGATTTTATTCTCGCCTGTTTCTAGTACCAAAGAAAGGAAACACGTGGAGACCAATTTTGGATTTATCTATCCTCAACACATATCTGGACATTCCCAAGTTCAAAATGTTGACGTTACAACAGCTTTTACCTCTGCTGGGCAAAGATCACTGGATGGTGACTCTGGATCTCAAGGAGGCTTACCTTCATGTTCCTATCAGGCCCAGTTGCAGGAAGTATCTGCGTTTTCGGGCTGGGACTTCACATTATCAGTTCTCTGCATTGCCCTTTGGCTTATCTACTGCACCCAGAGTGTTCACGAAGGTTCTGGCTCCAGTGGTAGCTTTCTTCAGGCTAAGAGGAATACAGATCTATCCTTATTTGGATGATTGCCTGATTCTGGCCCAAGAAAAGGACGAACTTCTTCATCATTTACAGTATGTGATGGCAGTGTTAAGATGCCTGGGGTATTCTGTGAACGAAATAAAGTCCAGTCTAGTACCCTCTCAGGACATGTGCTTTCTGGGTGTGAGACTGAATACAGCATCCCAGATGGCCATTTTGACCCCGGACAAACAAAAGAATCTTTCTCTTTACTTCCACCAGTTGTCTCG
The DNA here is from genome assembly GCF_019279795.1 of Protopterus annectens. NCBI lineage: Eukaryota > Metazoa > Chordata > Ceratodontiformes > Protopteridae > Protopterus > Protopterus annectens. The sequence continues at coordinate 1,703,792,294 of NC_056741.1, read as the reverse complement.
TCAGTCCAGGCTGACTGCAAGGACAGTCCTTCAAGCCTTGGGGTTCATGGCATCTTGTATTCTGGTACTTCCCAATGCCAAACTGCATATCAGGAAGCTACAATGGTATCTCAAGAATGTATGGACACAGCACTGCCAAGATTTGGACACTGTCATTCAGATAATACCTTGCATTCAAAAGGAATTTTTGTGGTGGGCTCAGGAATGTCACCTAAACAAGGGACTCACTGTGACCCGGCCAGAGGCGAGTCAGATTTTAACGACAGATGCCTCAGACAAAGCTTGGGGAGCTCATCTAAATGGAAAATGGGTACAAGACACATGGCCTGCCAGACTTCAACATCTACATATCAACTTGAAGGAGATGTTAGCAGTCCAATTTGCATTGATAGCTTTCAAGGATTTACTTCTTCCAGGGCAGGTGTTGATTCAAACAGACAACACAACTGTCATGTGGTACATCAACAAGCAAGGGGGAACGCATTCTTATCCTCTATGCAGACAAGCAATGATTTTGTGGGAGACTGCTCTCAGTTTACAGCTAAATCTTCAGGCAAGGTTTCTGCCAGGAGCACAGAACTCCTTAGCAGATGTGTTGAGCAGACAAATTATGGATCCCCATGAGTGGAAATTGGATCCTCATGTATTTCAGAGATTGACAGTGTTATGGGGAACTCCAGACATAGATCTGTTTGCGTCTCCACTAAATTACCAGCTGCCAAAGTTTTGCACAAAAAGGTTTCATCCCACAGCTTGGAAAGTGGATGCTCTCTCATTCAATTGGAGCAATCTTCACGTGTATGCCTTTCCACCTCTGCCTCTCCTCCCAAAGGTACTGCTGAAGGTCAGACAGGACAAGCCAAACATGATTTTAATAGCTCCAGATTGGCCTCGACAGCACTGGTACCCATTACTGAGAAGTCTGGTACAGGAGCCTCCATGGCCTTTGCCTTCGATTCCTCACCTGCTGTCTCAGGAGAACAGTCATTTACTCAATGTCAAACTTCATTCTCTACATCTGACAGCCTGGCATATTCTGTTTTAAACCCTGGAGGGTCTCAGCTTCCACAACAAGTTTTGAATGTTATTTTGGAGGCCAGAAGGCCTAGTACAAGAAAAGTTTACGCAGATAAATGGAGGAGATTTTTATTTTGGGGTACAGCAAAGGACTTTGATGTTTCTAAACCTAATTTAAGTGTTGCTTCAATACCTTACTGAGTTATTGGACAAAGGTTTGTCCTTCTCCTCTATAAAGGTTCATGCTGCAGCAATTTCTGCTCACTATGACTGTGACCCATCATTATTTTCTCAGCCTTTGTTTAAGCAATTCCTTAGAGGGGCAAAGAATATAAGACCCCCACGTAGAGCTCCTACTCCTGCTTGGGATCTCAATTTTGTGTTGGAGAAACTCACTCTACAACCTTTTGAGCCTGCAGCATCGGCAGAGTTGAAATATTTATCATGGAAGACTGCTTTTTTGTTGGCCATTACCTCTGCGAGAAGGGTTTCTGAATTACAGGCCCTTATGGCAGTTGAGCCTTTCTTAATTTTCCACAAGGATAAGGTGTCTTTGCATACTAACCCTTCTTTTATGCCTAAAGTGGTTTCTAGTGTGGCTTTAAACCAAACTATTCATTTGCCTACTTTTTATGCAAACGCCAAAATAAAGGGGAAAGGATTTTGCACACTTTGGATATACACAGACAGTTGCGATATTATTTGAGCAGAACTAAAGGGTTCAGGCAGTCTCAGCAGTTGTTTGTTTCTTTTGCTTTGGGTTCTCAGGGCAAACCTGTTTCAAAACAAACTATTTCTAAGTGGATTGTTTTTTGTATTGCTTTCTGTTATTCCCATCATGGTAAGGAGATTCCAGCTGGGATTAGGCCTCATTCCACTAGGGCTACTGCCACTTCTACAGATTTTTTAAGGGGGGTGGCTACTAAAGATATTTTGGAAGCAGCTACTTGGAGTTCAGTGCATACTTTCTCTAAGCATTACCACCTTCCACTTTACTCTAAATCTAGGGCTGGATTTGCCACTGCAATTTTACAGGGCATGTTGGCAGCTCCTAATGCTTTATAGTTTTGCCATCTTCCCTTACCTCTGCTTTGGGATTCTACCCATATGTAAGGACTGCAGCAATGTGAGATGAAGAACATAGTACAGTTTTGTACCTACCATAAATGTAGATGTTCGAAGATCCACATTGCTGCAGTCCATACCCTCCCTCCTTCCCTCTGTTGTTGAAGGTGGTGGTGTGGTTTGTGTTGTACATATTGTAAATATGGTTAGTGCACGGTGGTTGGTTAGGTTTTGCTGGTTTTTGGCTTTGGCCTTTCTTGTTAGGGCCTTCTGACATCTGGGGCAAGAAAAGACTGAGGAAATGACGTCGGTCATGCGCTTTTGTACCCTGACGTCCTGATGTCAGTTTTAAGCGCCTTGACCGACGTCAGCCTAATACTTTGGTATTCGGGCCGACCGTGGACAGCGGACTACCCATATGTAAGGACTGCAGCAATGTGGATCTTCGAACATCTACATTTATGGTAGGTACAAAACTGTACTTTTTCCCCACCCCACCCCCCCATTTTCTGCTTAGTCTTCAGTTTGTATAACTGGTTTTACAGCTTGTGTGTTATCTAACTCAAGGATCACTTAATTTGACCTGTTAGTAACAGCCTGCATTTAATTGCTGGAACATGTGTTCTGAGAGACTGCCTTCCAGACTATCTGCAAATATACAGAGCTGAGTATATTTTCTTTGATTATAGAGTTTGTTAATTGTTGTTTAGATATCTGTTTAAACTGTTGTCTCAGTGTTCTGAGAGACTGATCTGCAAATATACAGAGCTGAGTATATATTTCTTTGTTTTAAAGTTTGTACTGTTATTTATTGCTTAGATCTCTGTTGAAACTGTATCCCCCACCCCACCTCCCATTTTCTGCCATGTCTTCAGTTGGTATAACTGGTTTTTACAGCTTGTGTGTTATCTAACTCAAGGATCACTTAATTTGATGTATTAGTAACAGCCTACATTTAATTGCTGGAACCTGTGTTCTGAGAGACTGCCTTCGAGACTATCTGCAAATATACAGAGCTGAGTATATTTTTTTGGTTTTAAAGTTTGCACTGTTAGTTGTTGCTTAGATCTCTGTTAATTGCTTTCCTCACTCCACCCCCCATTTACTGCAGTGTCTTCAGTTGGTATAACTTGTTTTTACAGCATGTGTGTTGTTTAACTCAAGGATCACTTAATTTGACCTGTTAGTAGCAGCCTGCATTTAATTGCTGGAACCTGTGTTCTGAGAGACTGCCTTCCAGACTATCTGGAAATATACAGAGCTGACTATATGTTTTTTGGTTATCAAGTTTTTTGATTGTTACTTATATCTCTCTGTTGAAACTTTTGTCACACTGTTCTGAGAGACCGATCTGCAAATATACAGAGTTGAGTATATTTTTATGGTTTTAAAGTTTTTACTGTTAGTTGTTGCTTAGATCTCTATTGAAACTGTTTTCCCCACCCCTCCTCCCATTTTCTGCTGTGTCTTCAGTTGGTATAACTGTTTTTACAGCTTGTATGTTATCTAACGCAAGGATCACTTAATTTGACCTGTTAGTAACAGCCTGCATTTAATTGCTGGAACCTGTGTTCTGAGAGACTGCCTTCCAGACTATCTGCAAATATACAGAGCTGAGTATATTTTCTTTGATTATAGAGTTTGTTAATTGTTGTTTAGATATCTGTTTAAACTATTGTCTCAGTGTTCTGAGAGACTGATCTGCAAATATACAGAGCTGAGTGTATATTTCTTTGTTTTAAAGTTTGTACTGTTATTTCTTGCTTAGATCTCTGTTGAAACTGTATCCCCCACCCCACCTCCCATTTTCTGCCATGTCTTCAGTTGGTATAACTGTTTTTTACAGCTTGTGTGCTATCTAACTCAAGGATCACTTTTGACGTATTAGTAACAGCCTACATTTAATTGCTGGAACCTGTGTTCTGAGAGACTGCCTTCGAGACTATCTGCAAATATACAGAGCTGAGTATATTTTTTGGTTTTAAAGTTTGCACTGTTAGTTGTTGCTTAGATCTCTGTAAATTGCTTTCCCCACTCCACCCCCCATTTACTGCAGTGTCTTCAGTTGGTATAACTTGTTTTTACAGCATGTGTGTTGTTTAACTCAAGGATCACTTAATTTGACCTGTTAGTAGCAGCCTGCATTTAATTGCTGGAACCTGTGTTCTGAGAGACTGCCTTCCAGACTATCTGCAAATATACAGAGCTGACTATATGTTTTTTGGTTATCAAGTTTGTTAATTGTTGCTTATATCTCTGTTGAAACTGTTGTCACACTGTTCTGAGAGACTGATCTGCAAATATACAGAGTTGAGTATATTTTTATGGTTTTAAAGTTTGTACTGTTAGTTGTTGCTTAGATCTCTATTGAAAATGTTTTCCCCACCCCTCCTCCCATTTTCTGCTGTGTCTTCAGTTGGTATAACTGTTTTTACAGCTTGTATGTTATCTAACTCAAGGATCACTTAATTTGACCTGTTAGTAACAGCCGGCATTTAATTGCTGGAACCTGTGTTCTGAGAGACTGTCTTCCAGACTATCTGCAAATATACAGAGCTGAGTATATTTTTCTTGGTTATAGAGTTTGTTAATTGTTGCTTAGATATCTGTTGGAACTGATGTCTCACTGTTCTGAGAGACTGATCTGCTAATATACAGAGCTGAGTATATTTTTATGGTTTTAAACTGTGTACTGTTAGTTGTTGTTAGATATCTGTTGAAACTACTACAAGTAGAGAAAAAACGTTGTAAAATGAAAAAGTTGCAGGTATCCTTAGGTCAACAGCCCAATAAGAAGTCTAACTGAAACTCTTAAACGCAGATTTATTAAATAAAAAGTAAACAGCGTTTTCACCGCTTTACTAAAGCAGCTTCCTCAGAAGAAGTAAACATTCAGTAAAAAACGCGCTTTAAATACTGGCAGGAAGTGACATAACACCTTGACATCGTAGTTTTAAAAAAACTAGTGACAATGCTTTAAAATATATAATCAACATCTTTTTTTAACATACAAGTTAATAAGTTATTAATGGTAAATTGCAACTGCAAAACACTGAAATTATAAAAATAAAAATAAAATGGTTAATATAGAAACTTTCCAATTTCAATAAAAGATACATACTGAAACACTTTTCAATACTTAAAATGGTCAGTACTAAAATATGCTAAACAATGTTGTCTATCTAAGGTAACTTTTTAATTTTAAAACAGCTAGAATGTTGCTGTTTTCATTCAGTCCTGGGAACCTGAATGCATCCAATTTAAGTTGCCATTCAAGTTCCCGGACTTCTAACATTAATGATATGGGGCCTCCACGGATGGTATGCGGTACTTGGTCAATACACATAAAAGAGAAACTATGTCCTGGATAAGCTGTTACATGCTTAGCTAGTGCATTGTTCTCCGATTCTTTCCTGATTGCATAATCATGCTCGTAAAAACGATCATGAGCCCTACGGTCAGTTTTCCCTATGTAGTAACTCGGACAACAGTTGCAAAAGGCTGCATAAATCACTGATTTTGATTCACAATTAAGTTTCTGGTAAATCCGATATTTCCTGTTTCTTATGGTAAAAGAATTACCAGATTTTACTACTCTGCACCAGTTGCAGAAACCACAGGGGTACATACCTTGCCTACTAGGTTGTATGTGTGGTAAACTCCTTTGTAGTAGCTCTTTCAAGTTGTTACCTCTCTTATATACTACTTGAGGTCTGTGTCCAAGTTTTTCTACTAGGAAATTATTGTTGGAAATAAAAGACCATTTTTTTAATATGGTTGACCAATTGTCCTGGGAGTTTACACTAAATGTTGTTATAAAACTTAAAACATAAGATGTTTTAGTATTTGTTATAGGAATCTCCCCTGTATGGCTAATGGTCACTGTCTCAGGGCATTGAGTTGTGTATTCTTTGTTAGTAGATGTCTTGTTAAGAATAGGCTTGTAAAACCCTTCAGTTCTTTTAGTCTCAACTTCCAGTATAAGATTATTCAACAGGTCAGTAGGGTACCCACGGTTAAGGAACATGTCCTTAAGCAATTCACAATCAAGTTTAAAACTAGATGTAGTACTGCACATTCTCACAGCTCTCACTAGTTGACCCTTAAAAATAGATCTTTTTTGTTTATAAGGGTGAAAGCTAGTGTAGTGTAGCATTGAATTGCAGTAAGTAGGTTTTCTGTAAATAGTAGAAGAAAATGTTTGATTAGTAATGTCCTTAGACAATTTTACGTCAAGGTAATCTATTTCTTCTGTAGAAAATTTATATGTGAATTTTAGAAACTCAGTAGTTCCATTAAATTCTTGGACAACTACAACCTCCATATCTAGTGCTGGGACATTTAGTGCGCTCCCTGTTAGAGTGTCCGGGAGCACTGACAGCATGATACCGGCAGGGCAGGTTCAACGCACGCTTGCACAGAACTCGTCTAACACTAATACTGGCATTTCAGGTGACCTTTTTCCAGGAAGACCATCAAGGGAATCTAATTCCAATCCTGTTTCTAATGTGTCCAATGTTGCTTTACCTAACATCAATTTACGGCATGAAGCTCCAATGTCAGGACAAAGAGAGGCGCACCATGCTAGGTTCAATAGTCAAAAAGATCTCTCGCTATCGGATTGGATGGGTAACACTTCTGTGTTCAAGTTCACTACTATTCCTAACCAGGACAATATGTTAAACACGGAAAGAAATCGGCCGACCACCAGTGAAGACATTGCAGCTAAATTAAAGGTACTTGACAACAAATTACTTAGGCTAAAAAAACTACAATTAGAAATTGCCTATTTCGAACATGCATTATAGAGAAACATGTACCGAAGGGGTTACGTAACAACTTTTCCCCTTCTGGCCTTCTAACCGAGCTTTCGTTTTACGATGATTTAAAGCTCCTTTTTCAAAACCAAGGAATTCAACTTCTTGAGCTTATAGTTAAACACTATAAAGCTCACATTGAGACTTTGACTAGTGACATTAATTCTCTGGATTTGGCCATTAAGATGGACATTGATTTTTTGAATTATAAATATGATTACAATCGTATACTTACTAGTATTGATGCCTTACTAACCAAACTCAAGGTCAATAAATCTAAGAAACTAGACAGGGACAGACTTGCATATAATAAAAATAAAGCTTATCCCAAACTTGAGGTTCCCTGTCAGTCTACACGACCTTCGAGTAATGGTACGATGGACTTGCCACATCATGATACTATTATAGAAGAAGAACCAGAGGTTGATAATTATGGCCAAGATGAAGTCCATAATCAGGGACTTAGGCGTAGCAATAGAATTAGATCTTATAGTACCAACAACAACAATAACAAAAACAATTTTTTAGGGGCTCGAAACAAACAGACACCCAAGAGGAAGAACAAGAACAGATATTAATGGAACCTTACCATGGCACTTGTCCTGAAGTTGATCCCACTGATAATGTTTATCCAACTATTATTAAGAATCAAAAGGGGGACTTTACTATCTATAATTTTTCTGATGTTAGTATTGATGTAGCATTAGTGGAATTACTATCATATGGGAATACATTTGTCCCTAGTAGACAAGTTAATTTGGCTAAGGCAGTTATTGACCTCAAGTGTTTTGTACATAAATTAAACTTAAAGTTACTGTTTTGTGATGAACCTATCAATGCACAGTCTCAACTAAAGCTTCCGAGTACCTTTAATCCGCCATTACATACAACTCTTCAGTTGTTTGAAAATGTCTGTGAGGCTGACTTTAGATATTTGTGTTCAAAATTTTCTGTTAAGGAACACTCTAGTAAAAAAAACGTTACTAAAGAACAAGCCTCAGCCCTTGAGAACCTCCGTAAGTCATCTGTCAGGTTAATGAAACCTGACAAAGGAGGTGGGCTTGTGGTGTTTGACAATTTAGAGTACCAAAGAAGAATGTTGTTAGTATTGAATTCACCTGCCTATAGTGTCGCCTCAATCAATGAAGTAAATGTCACATTACGTAGGATCAAGGGCTATTTTTTGGACCTATATTTGGCAGGTAAAATTGATGTTGATGTATATAATTACATCGACATTTGTTCTCCAAGAATTCCAATAATGTTCGGCATTCCGAAAATTCACAAGGATGCTTTAAATCCTCCTATGAGGGCCCTTATTGACGGCCGTTCATCCATCACATACCCCTGTTCTAAATTAATTGATAGTATTCTTTCAAAATACATAAAACAGATACAGGGGTTATGTAAAGATTCTTGGACTTTCTTGGAGAACATAAACAACATCCCCTTTGATGGAAGTGTCAACTTTTTGACTGTTGATGTGGTAGATTTATATACCTCCATACCACACCAAGAGGCGATTGAATGGATAGAACTGCTTTTACGTGATTTTTGTGCCTGTATCAGTCCGTTACTTCAAAATCTGAGGTTAATACAGGGATAGAAATGGCACAAAACACCAAGGCTCAAACTTAACTTATTAATTTATTAAGCAAAACTTTTCCTTAAAGTACAGTAAAGCTAATACTAAATAAACAAACAAACTAATAAATCATGTACTTACAAGCATATGCATAAACAGAATCATCTTTGCCACTGATAGGGAAACTTCAAATCCTATCCAGTGCAGCTATCTGTTCAGTCAAGGCAAGGCCGACACTGGCGAAATGTCTCTAAGCTCAGTTCAGGCTGGTGCTGTGATCAAATCCGGATGCTGATGATGATTTTCATCTTAGCCTTTGAGCTTTTATAGTCTTTTTTTGAGTTGACAGAATATTGTAGAAAGATCTGACATTACAGGCTCATCATGAGTTGATGGAATATTTTAGAAAATTACAGATCATTTCCTAAGTTGTAAACAAGTCTAGTAATGTCTGGTCTTGTGCCCTACTTCCCTTTTCAGAGAACAGTTAGCTCACAACCTTGTGATATAGTTCCTCTTTGAAATCCCCACATTCTGGTAAACATCTTTTAAGCTGATAAACAACTTATAGGTTAACAAAAGTTCAGTAATACCAGTAATCAGTGAGCAAGGCCTGCTCTTAAGCATATTGTATTGTTTCAGTATTAGCAGCATATAGTGATGTAGTGGCATATCAAGAACTAGCAATAATCAATCTAGCAATAATTAAACATGCACAGTGATATGTGGCTCGAGGCATAGCAAAACTGGTAGACTGTGTGGATCCGTCACAGGCCACCCCTTGCATCGAGCAACGTACGCTGTGTATCCCTTATAATGGTTAAAACTGACAACATCAGTTTGTACCTTCTCATCACCTTACAATAAATACAGCATGATATTATGCAAAATAACACAGAGATTATTGTGGTCAAAAGTAAAGGATGCAATAACAAATTAAACCACACTGAAGCCTTAGATGACCACATAAAAACATCATACCAATGCGAAACAGTTATATCCTGTATTTCATTTGCAATTTTTACAATGGTACCTTTATCCTTAATCATTTTAATCACTGTTTGATGCGCATCATTTAGTGTTTTATTTAACAGTTGCAACACTGTTTGTCCCTCCTTCTTAATCTGTTGAAAGTCCGGGTGGACTAGAGATGGCCACTTAAAAGTATGTAATGGTTCTATGCTAGCATTAAATGTGACGTCCATCCATCTAGTCAGTCTAATCAATTCTCCAGTACAAAAATCAATAATTGCATGGATATTACTTTTACAGTATGCTCCACTAGTTGTGATCATTCCATCACTCCAGGCTAATTTACAGGAGGATATCACACAAACAGTGGTATCATTTAGCTGGTAGATGTCTGTACCATTTACTACATACCTGTGCCAGGTACATTCCCCAGTTCCATTATGTAAGCATGGGTGAGGCTTCCTCTTCACCATCATGCATACCCACCCCTGGGGCCAGGTTTCACAACTTGTCACATCAACGGGTACATCATTATAATCAATTAAAGTAGATTCAATTTGAGGTACCCACCAATTATTTCCAAATTGCAAGGGCAATGTAACAAATGGACAGACCTGCTTTGTTCCTTTTTTACTAGCAAGATAGTCAAAAATCAGTATACAAGACTTATTTTCACATGTAAAATCTATTGGCTTTAACCACTGATACAGTAGCAGTTCCTTCTGCCAATGGGCTGCCTTTTTAGCCCCCCAAGTTTGAGTGAATTGCAAATATTGCTGGTTGGCAGCCAACTGAGATAAAATACAAAAAGTCTGATTTACTTCTGCTCTGAGGTTATCTAAAATCTGTTCTGTATATGTATTTGTATGTTCAATCCACCTCCACAAGACAGTTTGAGTTAAAATACCGTCTACAGTTCTTTGTCCCAACTCGGGATCATGGTCTGCTAGTAGCTTAAAGGCCATATTTAGGTCAGTGCCCAAACGGCTCAATTTGCTACGTAGGGTATCTATATCTACACTGTTTAGGAATCCAGTCCCTGTTCCGACTGCACCTAGTGCAGTACCAAGAATACCTGTAACATCGCGTTTATTTCTTCTATATTTGTAATGTTTGTATTTGATATGCAAAGAATCAACTGGCCATAATTGTGCAATTTTACAATGTGGATACCTGGTGGTAATATCCACTGCTGACATGTTAACTATCATTTTAATACGTTGTATAATTCTAGCGCTACTTACAGTTTTACATCCTCTGGTATATCTTACCACATGTCCCAAACCATTAAATACAGTCGAACTATTGTCCATGGCATATATCTCCAAATCCGGAGATAGGGTTTCCGCAGTGTCATTTTCCCTTTGAAATTCAGCTATGCAGGAGGAATCTAATGGAGACTTAGCTAAAGAAATTCCCGACTCGTTTAACCTTTGGTACAGACCTCCAAAAGGGTTGGAAACACATTTTTCAGGATGTCTATCACAGTTCAGTCTACATACAGTTGTAATGTTTTCCGTCTGAGTGATGCTCCAAGTTAAGGCAGGCTTCGGTGTTACTGCATATAAATGGTCTCCCAATTTCCAATAAAAGTCACAGTCAGCTGTCAAATTTGCAACATCTTCCCCTTCGAATAGAGGGACAGGATCAAGACAGTTGTATGGCCCATCTAAGTGTTGTCGTCGGAAAAGGTTGGCTCCTTCCCAAACAGTGGCAATAATCTATGGAGAGGAAAGTACAATGGTTGTTTAGCAGAATCAAGTAATACTAAAACAGTATCACCAGGTCCTTCACAAATTACTGTCCCATGTTCATTTGTCTGATTGGGTGTGGTCACTATAACTTTCATTCCCAGCCATTTGCTTGGTTTAGTATCACAGTCTTGTAATAGAATAACAGCATCTTGATGCATACAAATTTCTACTAAAGGTTGTCCTTTCTGAATCATTTGTGTCTTGTTATCTAAATTGATAGCCTTCACTATCACTTCTCGTTCTGGCTCCCATAATGTAAAAACCTCCCAACTTTCACCTAATAGCCCTTTTTGCCCCCAGTGCCAATTTTCTGGGAGAAAGAGTTTCCAGCCTGTCTCAACTAATGCCATATTTTGTGCTGGCACCCTTTGTTCAGTCAATGCACATAGCCAGAATCGAGTTTGATCAGTATTTGTCAGAAGAGGGTATATGGCATTCGGATTCCGCTTTTCTATTTTCAAAACACAGCAGTTGGATCGAATGTCACTCATATGCATTTGCAACGGAGTTCCTTGATGCTTTCGGGGTCTGTTATTCAGCTGACTCACAGCTAATTCTAGTACCTTTGCCCAGCCTCGCAATGTTCCATCATTCGTGTTCTTTTGAACTTGTTCTTTAAGGAGCCCATTATACCTTTCAATTAAACCAGCAGCTTGGGGATGATATGGGATATGCAGTACCCATCGAACTCCATTTTCCTTTGCCCACTCTTGGACCTCTGCTCCGGTAAAGTGGCTGCCTTGGTCACTTTGGATTTCAGCGGGAATCCCATATGTCACACATAATTTATTCAATCCTTTTAACACTGCTTGCTGGTTTGCCTTTTTGCATGGGGACACCATTAGTAATCCTGAATAAGTGTCCACCATCGTTAGGCAGTATTGCTGGTTTTGATCCAGTGGTAAAGGACCAATAAAGTCTATTTGCCAGATTTGTGCTGGGCGGCTGCCTCTGTGAATGTGTCCGCATGCTTCTGCTTGTAGTTGCTTCTGTTTATTTCTTTGACAAATTTCACACTGTTTTATAACATCCATAGTTATTTCTTTATTTAACTGCATACCATGCCTCCGGGCCCATTCTATCGTCGCATCTCTTCCCAAATGTCCACTCCGATCATGGGCCCATCTTGCCATACTGGCACTTTCGGCTTTCTCTTCAGTAACACGTACCGTGGCCATCTTATCTACCTGCTGGTTATGCCTCCTTTCATTTGTTACAAGTGATGCATGGGCATCTACATGTCCAACACTGATTTTGCATTGTTGAGCTTTTTCCCAAATCCGTTGCCAATCTTCTGAACCTCCCCACAGAGGTCTGCCATGGATCTTCCAATCCTGTTGCTGCCAGGCAGGTAACCAGGTCGTCAGTCCTTTATAAACTGCCCAGCTGTCAGTATAGATGTATGCTTCGTCCCCCGGTGATAAACTATCGATGACCAGGGCAACAGCTCGTAATTCTGCCTGATTATTTGAACCGGCAGTACCTTCATCAAATAACACAGTTTCTGTTCGTGGGCAATAAGCCACTGCAGTCCAGGTCCTACCATTTGATCCAATTTTGGCAGAACCATCAGTAAACCATGCAAATTTTTGTTTTTCTGCATCTAAATTATCAAATGGTAATGCTTCAGTTATTGGAGACTGTGGGAGCTCATATCGCTGTTCTATCGCATCAGCATCATCCAGAATTACCAGTCCAGCCAACTGTTGTTGTACCTGAGACACCCCAGGCACGATGTTGGCCCTTTCCTGTAAATACCACTTCCACTTTTGTACGGTCGAAGATTGTGCTATCAAGGTTTTCATTAAGGTATTGTCTCGTAACCACCCCTGGATTGGGTAGTCTATTTTAACTGTCACTGTTTGTTGTTTGGTTATTCCTTCCACATGAATCAATGCTGTGTACACCGCCAGTACATGCTGCTCAAGGGGGCTGTATCTCACCTGCGCTCCGGTTAGGGATTTGGACCAAAATCCCAAGGGTCTCTTTTTCCCAGTGTCATCCTTCTGCCACAGCCCCCAAGACATAATATTATTGGCAACTGTTACTTCAAGGACAAAAGGTTGTTGTGGATCAACTGGGCCCAGCCCCACGCTCTGTTGTAGAGCCTTTTTTGCTTTTTCAAAAGCCGTTTGTTGCTTGGGACCCCATTGAAAATCACATTTTTTCCTAGTTACATAGTGAATGGGTCGCAAGATCAGTCCAAGATGAGGTACAAATGCTCCCCAAAAGCCCATTGCTCCCAAAAAGGCCTGTGCCTGCTGTTTCGTTTTTGGGACTGCAATTTTCTGGATACTCTCCAGTGCTGCTGCAGGAATTTCCCTTTTCGCTCCATTCCAAATCATACCAAGGAATTTTACTGATGTCCCTTGTTGTGTTTTATTCTCATTTATAACCCACCCTCTGTTCTGAAGGTGCTGCACTACAGTCTTTAATGCGGTCTCCACCTCAGATTTTTCTCCAGTAATCATTATGTCATCAATGTAATGAAAAATAGTCACTTTGTCCAGCTGTAACTTGGCTAGGTCTCTAGCCACTAGTCCATGACACAGGGTAGGGCTGTGCAGATATCCTTGAGGTAACACTTGGAAGGTATACTGCCTCCCCTCCCAGGTAAAAGCAAACTGGGCTCTGCTTTCTTCTGCTATCGGAATGGAGAAGAAGGCATTTGCCAAGTCCAAAACTGCATGATATGGACCAGCAGAGGAAGACAATCTTTCCACAATCGTAACAATGTCTGGAACAGCTGCCGCTAAGGGTGGGGCCACCTTGTTCAGACCTCGATAATCTACAGTCATTCGCCATGATCCATCAGGTTTCCTTACTGGCCACACCGGACTGTTGAATGGACTCACTGTTGGCTCAAGTATGCCAACCCGAAGCAGTTCTTGGATCGTCTCAGTAATTTCAGCGTGCCCACCTGGGATACGATATTGTTTGATGTTCACTATTGTTTTAGGCGTGGGAATACAAAGCGGTTCCCACTTAGCATTGCCTCGGACTACAGCCTTAACTGCGTTGACTGAACAATGCCGCACTCCAAACCTAAATGGCCCTACAGTGGTTTCCAAAGTTCTACCCTTTAACACATCTATTCCTAAAATGTGTTCAGGTACTGGAGCTATCACTGCTTCAATGTAAATAGGAATACCATCCCCAAAAGCTATCTTAATCTTGGTTTTGGTACCTAGTGTCTTTGCCCCTCCATAACCATCAATTTCTACATATCGTCCACGAAATCTACGGGGGTTGCCTGCAAAAATGGTTACTTCTGATCCTGTGTCTACCAGAGCCATCACATGTTGTGGCCCTCCCTTCCAAAAATGGTAAAGTGCGTAAGGCGTCGGTCCCCAGGTGTAATTGCTCTTACTGTACCCCTAGCTACTGGGGACCCGCCTACTAGTCAATTTGTCTCTGTTTTTCGACCGGGTTCTCCATTCCTTCCCTCCCAGTCTCTCTCATTAAATTCCCCCTTTTGCCACTGTGCTAGCTCCTCATCAGTAGGGATGTCAGGATATAATTGATTCCATCCTACCTTCCCTTCAGTGGTACTCCTGGTTGGACTTTTTGTAGGGGTTTGCTTTTTACTTTCAGAACTTGAACCTTTTTCTTTTTGTTTCTGCTTCCACTTTTTATATAATTCTTCAGTAGCTATCCCATCTATTTCCGCAGCTCCAACCCCCCACCTCAACAGATCCAGAAACATTTGCTTTCTCGTAACCTTTTCTCCAGATTTATCTTTTGATTTCTCCGCATTTGCCTTTCTAGCTCTTCTCTGTTCTTTTCTTCCACTAATTCTGCCATTTGATTTAGAGTGGCTATTACATCCCATATCTGCTGACCTACACCACCTGCCAGGGCAGCCATCAGCTGCCCCTTCCACCACTGTGGTGCATTTTGATTAATTTGCTCCTCATATTACTAGTCATAATTTGTGCATCTGGCCCTCGGAAGCACCAATACACCATCCCTCAATTCCATTGAGTAAATGGCAGCCAACATAGCCATTTCTCTTAACTGCTGTATGGCCTCTGCTATTGTTTTCCAAGGCTTATGTTCATCAGCTACTGCTGTAGCATCTGGCCAAGTAGCGCGGAAAGCCGAGGCTAACCACACCACCAGTGTATTCACCTGGGAATCACCATGATCTATATTGTTTACTATCTGCTTTAGACGTGGGTGAAACACCAGACATGCACACTGGTGCATCTCTTCAGCATTTAGAGACACCGCTTCTCCCCCTGTGTCCCAAACCCGAAGAAACCATGCCAAAACAGTTTCCCTGGCCTTTGCTTATAGATTTGGATTATATTCAATAATTCAGCTTGTATAACTCCGCACCTCCACCCATTGTTGTGGCGCTGCCCCTCCAGTCCACTGTCCCTTTTTCTCAATAACTGGGCGCGCCTCCACTGACGGAGGATTTACTATTTCAAAATCACTATCACCCTCATCTGTTGAGGGGAAATCACCTTCCCACTTCTCAGGATCAAACTCTGCCTTACACAGCAAAGCACGAACCCGAGGCCTTGAGGGTGGATGGCGTTGTTTTCTCCCATTTCGTTGTCTACGCTGTTGTATTATCCGAGTAGCTAAAGTCACTGAATTAGATTTCCAGTGCTCAGCACCTCCCCTACTTTAACAAGTGCCATGTTTGCCTTCTCCAAGGCATCTCTATCTAATCTATGTGTGTGTGTGAGTTCTTTACATCGCTCTTCTAATTCTGAAACTTTTTCTTTTAGTGAGTCTACATCTCTGTCTAATTCCTGAATTGCTTCAAAGAACAGCCATCCGGCTGCCCCTACCCCCTCCTTCACCTTTTTTCCCTTATCATCCAATTTTAACCCTTCTAAAGCTCTAGCTAGGCTATCAGGATCTGCCTTAGGTCTTTCCTGCAAGGGTTTTGGAGAAGGAGGAGGAGAAACTTGACTCAATACCTTAGCAAGAGGATCCCACTTCCCAAATAATGCTGTCAAAGTAGCATCAACACCCAACTTATTTGGGGTGCTTAATGCAACATCCTTCTTACCTATACCTAGGTGTTTTAAAGGAAAAAACATTGGTTGTTGTTGTGACATCTCTACTGCAAACCCCAGATCCTGCCGACTACGCCAAGTGTATCAGTCCGTTACTTCAAAATCTGAGGTTAATACAGGGATAGAAATGACACAAAACACCAAGGCTCAAACTTAACTTATTAATTTATTAAGCAAAACTTTTCCTTAAAGTACAGTAAAGCTAATACTAAATAAACAAACAAACTAATAAATCATGTACTTACAAGCATATGCATAAACAGAATCATCTTTGCCACTGATAGGGAAACTTCAAATCCTATCCAGTGCAGCTATCTGTTCAGTCAAGGCAAGGCCGACACTGGCGAAATGTCTCTAAGCTCAGTTCAGGCTGGTGCTGTGATCAAATCCGGATGCTGATGATGATTTTCATCTTAGCCTTTGAGCTTTTATAGTCTTTTTTGAGTTGACAGAATATTGTAGAAAGATCTGACATTACAGGCTCATCATGAGTTGATGGAATATTTTAGAAAATTACAGATCATTTCCTAAGTTGTAAACAAGTCTAGTAATGTCTGGTCTTGTGCCCTACTTCCCTTTTCAGAGAACAGTTAGCTCACAACCTTGTGATATAGTTCCTCTTTGAAATCCCCACATTCTGGTAAACATCTTTTAAGCTGATAAACAACTTATAGGTTAACAAAAGTTCAGTAATACCAGTAATCAGTGAGCAAGGCCTGCTCTTAAGCATATTGTATTGTTTCAGTATTAGCAGCATATAGTGATGTAGTGGCATATCAACAACTAGCAATAATCAATCTAGCAATAATTAAACATACACAGTGATATGTGGCTCGAGGCATAGCAAAAACTGGTAGACTGTGTGGATCCGTCACAGTGCCTCTAAAAATGAAACTGACCTTGTAACTGAATTACTTCACATAGTCCTTACCTCTAACTATTTTATCTTTGAAGACAATTTCTATATCCAGAAGCAAGGGGTTGCCATGGGCTCCCATTGCGGGGCCAGTGTCGCAAACTTTTTTGTTGCATTTTGGGAAAAGAATTTTCTCAAAAAATCCCACCTGACTAAGCACATTATGTTTTATACTAGATTCTTAGACAATATCTTTATCTTATTTCAAGGTAATAGTGATCAAGCAGCACAGGTAGTCCAAGAATTTAATGGAACTACTGAGTTTCTAAAATTCACATATAAATTTTCTACAGAAGAAATAGATTACCTTGACGTAATATTGTCTAAGGACATTACTAATCAAACATTTTCTTCTACTATTTACAGAAAACCTACTTACTGCAATTCAATGCTACACTACACTAGCTTTCACCCTTATAAACAAAAAAGATCTATTTTTAAGGGTCAACTAGTGAGAGCTGTGAGAATGTGCAGTACTACATCTAGTTTTAAACTTGAATGTGAATTGCTTAAGGACATGTTCCTTAACCGTGGGTACCCTACTGACCTGTTGAATAATCTTATACTGGAAGTTGAGACTAAAAGAACTGAAGGGTTTTACAAGCCTATTCTTAACAAGACATCTACTAACAAAGAATACACAACTCAATGCCCTGAGACAGTGACCATTAGCCATACAGGGGAGATTCCTATAACAAATACTAAAACATCTTATGTTTTAAGTTTTATAACAACATTTAGTGTAAACTCCCAGGACATTTGGTCAACCATATTAAAAAATTGGTCTTTTATTTCCAACAATAATTTCCTAGTAGAAAAACTTGGACACAGACCTCAAGTAGTATATAAGAGAGGTAACAACTTGAAAGAGCTACTACAAAGGAGTTTACCACACATACAACCTAGTAGGCAAGGTATGTACCCCTGTGGTTTCTGCAACTGGTGCAGAGTAGTAAAATCTGGTAATTCTTTTACCATAAGAAACAGGAAATATTGGATTTACCAGAAACTTAATTGTGAATCAAAATCAGTGATTTATGCAGCCTTTTGCAACTGTTGTCTGAGTTACTACATAGGGAAAACTGACCGTAGGGCTCATGATCGTTTTTACGAGCACGATTATGCAATCAGAAAAGAATCGGAGAACAATGCACTAGCTAAGCATGTAACAGCTTATCCAGGACATAGTTTCTCTTTTATGTGTATTGACCAAGTACCGGATACCATCCGTGGAGGCCCCATCCCATTAATGTTAGAAGTCCAGGAACTTGAATGGCAACTTAAATTGGATGCATTCAGGTTCCCAGGACTGAATGAAAACAGCAACATTCTAGCTGTTTTAAAATTAAAAAGTTACCTTAGATAGACAACATTGTTTAGCATATTTTAGTACTGACCATTTTAAGTATTGAAAAGTGTTTCAGTATGTATCTTTTATTGAAATTGGAAAGTTTTTATATTAACCATTTTATTTTTATTTTTATAATTTCAGTGTTTTGCAGTTGCAATTTACCATTAATAACTTATTAACTTGTATGTTAAAAAAGTTGTTGATTATATATTTTAAAGCATTGTCACTAGTTTTTTTAAAACTACGATGTCAAGGTGTCATGTCACTTCCTGCCAGTATTTAAAGCGCGTTTTTTACTGAATGTTTACTTCTTCTGAGGAAGCTGCTTTAGTAAAGCGGTAACAACGCTGTTTACTTTTTATTTAATAAATCTGCGTTTAAGAGTTTCAGTTAGACTTCTTATTGGGCTGTTGACCTAAGGATATCTGTTGAAACTAGTTTCCCCACCCCACCTCACATTTTCTGCCATGTCTTCTGTTGGTATAACTGTTTTTTACAGCTTGTGTGTTATGTAACTCAAGGATCACTTAATTTGACCTATTAGTAACAGCTTGCATTTAATTGCTGGACCCTGTTTTCTGAGAGACTGCCTTTCAGGGTACCTGCAAATATACAGAGCTGGGTATATTTATTTTGGTTATATAGTTTATTAATTGTTACTTAGATCTCTGTTGAAACTGTTGTCTCACTCTTCTGAGAGACTTATCTGCAAATATTAAAATC
>NC_056741.1:1703761585-1703772558 GCF_019279795.1 Protopterus annectens | reverse complement strand
ATTCTGTTGAAACTGTTGTCTCACTGTTCTGAGAGACTGACCCTCAGATATACAGAGGTGAGTATATTTTTTGGTTTTAAAGTTTGTACTGTTAGTTGCTGCTTAGATCTCTGTTAAAACTCTTTTCCCCACCCCACCCCCAGTGTCTTCTGTGTTTTCATGTTATCTAACTCAAGGATCACTTAATTTGACCTGTTACTAACAGCCAGCATTTAATTGTTAGAGCCTGTGTTCTGATAGACTGCCTTTCAGACTATCTGAAAATATACAGAGCTGAGTATGTATTTTTTGGTCATAGAGTTTGTTAATTGTTGCTTTCATCTCTGTTGAAACTGTTGTCTAACTGTTCTGAGAGACTGATCTGCAAATATACAGAGCTGAGTATATGTTTTGGTTTTAAAGTTTGTACTGTTAGTTATTGCTTAGATCTCTCTTGAAACTGTTTTCCCACCCCACCCCTCATTTTCCATTGTGTCTTCAGTTGGTATAACTGTTTATTACAGCTTGTGTGTTATCTAACTCAAGGATCACTTAATTTGACCTGTTAGTAACATCCTGCATTTAATTCCTGGAACCTGTGTTCTGACGACTGCCTTCCAGACTATCTCCAAATATACAGAGCTGAGTATATTTTTTTTGGTTATAGAGTTTGTTAATTGTTGTCTCTTTTGAAACAGTTGTCTCACTGTTCTGAAAGACCGATCTGCAAATATAGAGATCTGAGTATATTTGTTTGGTTTTAAAGTTTGTACTGTTAGTTGTTGCTTAGATCTCTGTTGAAACTGTTTTCCCCAACCCACCCCCCATTTTCTGCTGTGTGTTCAGTTTGTATAGCTGTTTATTTACAACTTGTGTGTTATCTAACTCAAGGATCACTTAATTTGACCTGTTAACAACAGCCTGCATTTAATTCCTAGAACCTGTTTTCTGAGAGACTGCCTTCCAGACTATCTGCAAATATACAGAGCTGAGTATATTTTTTTAGTTATAGAGTTTGTTAATTGTTGCTTAGATCTATGTTGAAACTGTTGTCTCACTGTTCTGAGAGACTGATCTGCAAATATATAGAGCTGGGTATATTTCTTTTGGTTTTAAAGTTTGTATTGTTAGGTGTTGCTTAGATCTCTGTTGAAACTGTTTTCCCCACCTCACCCCCCATTTTCTTCCGTGTCTTCAGTTGGTATAACTGGCTTTTACAGCTTGGGTGTTATCTAACTCAAGGATCACTTAATTTGACCTGTTAGTAACAGGCTGCATTTAATTGACGGAACCTTAGTTCTGAGGGACTGCTTTCCAGACTATCTGCAAATATACAGAGCTGAGTATTTCTTGGTTATAGAGTTTGTTAATTATTGCTTAGTTCTCTGTTGAAACTGTTGTCTCACTGTTCGGAGAGACTGATCTACAAATATACACAGCTGAGTATTTTTTTGGTTTTAAAGTTTGTACCATCAGTCATTGCTTAGATCTCTGTTGAAACTCTTTTCCCCACCCCACCCCTCATTGTCTGCGGTGTCTTCAGCTGGTATAACTGTTTTTTACAGCTTGTGTGTTATCTACCTCAAAGACCACTTAATTTGACCTGTTAGTAACAGTCTCCTTTTATTTCCTGTAACCTATGTTCTGAGAGACTGCCTTCCAGACTATCTGCAAACATACAGAGCTGAGTATATTTTTTAGTTATAGAGTTTGTTAATTGTTGCTTAGATCTCTGTTGAAACTGTTGTCTCACTGTTCTGAGAGACTGATCTGCAAATATATAGAGCTGAGTATATTGTTTTGATTTTAAAGTTTGTATTGTTAGATGTTGCTTAGATCTCAGTTTAAACAATTTTCCCCACCCCACCCCACATTTTCTTCTGTCTCTTCAGGTGGTATAACTAGCCTTTATAGCTTGTGTGTTATCTAACTCAAGGTTTACTTAATTTGACCTGTTAGCAACAGCCTGCATTTAATTGCTGGAACCTGTGTTCTGAGAGACTGCCTTCCAGACTATCTGCAAATATACACAGCTGAGTATATTTTTTTAGTTATAGAGTTTGTTAATTGTTGCTTAGATCTCTTTTGAAACCGGTGTCTCACTGTTCTGAGAGACTTATCTGAAAATATACAGAGCTGAGTATATTTTTTTGGTTTTAACGTTTGTATTGATAGTTGCTGCTTACATCTGTGTTGAAACTGTTTTCCCCACACAACCCCCCATTTCTGCCATGTCTTCAGTTGGTATGACTGTTTTTTACAGCTTCTGTGTTATCTAACTCAAGGATCACTTAATTTGACCTGTTAGTAGCAGCCTGCAATTAATTGCTGGAACCTGTGTTCTGAGAGACTGCCTTCCAGGTTTCTGCAAATATACAGAGCTGAGAATATATTTTATTGGTTCTAGAGTTTATTTGTTGCTTAGATCTCTGTTGAAACTGTTGTTTCACTGTTCTGAGAAACTGATCTGAAAATATACAGAGCTGAGTATATTTTTTTGTTTTAAAGTTTGAACTGTTAGTTGTTGCTTAGATCTCTGTTGAAACTGTTTTCCCCACCCCCATTTTCTGATATGTCTCCAGTTGATAGAACTGTTTTTTACAGCTTGTGTGTTATCTAACTAAATGATCACTTAATTTGACCTGTTAGTAATAGCCTGCATTTAATTGCTGGAACCTCTGTTCTGAGAGACTGCCTTCAAGACTATCTGCAAACATACAGAGCTGAGTATATTTTTTTAGTTATCGAGTTTGTTCATTGCTGCTTAGATCTCTGTTGAAACTGTTGTCTCACTGTTCTGAGAGACTGATCTGCAAATATACAGAGCTGAGTATATTTTTTGGTTTTATCGTTTGTATTGTTAGTTGGTGCTTAGATCTCTGTTGAAACTGTTTTCCCCACCCCACCCCCACATTTTCCATGGTGTCTTCAGCTGGTATAACTTGTTTTTACAGCTTGTGTGTTATCTAACTCAAGGATCACTTAATTTGACCTGTTAGTAAAGGCCTGCATTTAATTGCTGGAACCTGTGTTCTGAGACACTGCCTTCCAGACTATCTGTAAATATACAGAGCTGAGTATATATTTTTTAGATATAAAGTTTATTTGTTGCTTAGATCTCTGTTGAAGCTGTTGTCTCACTGTTCTGAGAGATTGATCTGCAGATATACAGAGCTGTGTATATTTTTTTGGTTTTAACATTTGTATTGTCAGTTGCTGCTTAGATCTTTGTTGAAACTGTTTTCCCCACCCAACCCCCCATTTTCTGCTGTGTCTTAAGTTGGCATAACTGTTTTTTACAGTTTCTGTGTTATCTAATTCAAGGATAACTTAATTTGACCTGTTAGTAGCAGCCTGCATTTAATTGCTGGAACCTCTGTTCTGAGAGACTGCCTTCCAGATTTTCTGCAAATATATAGAGCTGGGTATATATTTTTTGGTTATAGAGTTTATTTGTTGCTTAGATCTCTGTTGAAACTGTTGTTTCACTGTCCTGAGAGTGATTTGCAAATATACAGAGCTGAGTATATTTTTTGGTTTTAAAGTTTGTACTGTTTGTTGTTGCTTAGATCTCTGTTGAAACTGTTTTCCCACCCCCACCCCCATTTTCTTCCATGTCTTCAGTTGGTATAACTGTTTTTTACAGCTTGTGTGTCATCTAACTCAAGGATCACTTCATTTGACCTGTTAGTAACAGCCTGCTTTTAATATCTGGAACCTGTGTTCTGAGGGATTGCCTTCCAGGCTATCTGCAAACATAAAGAGCTGCTGTATTTTTTAGTTATAGAGTTTGTTAATTGTTGCTTAGATCTGTGTTGAAACTGTTGTCTCACTGTTCTGAGAGACTGCTCTGCAAATATATAGAGCTGAGTATATTTTTTTGGTTTTAAAGTTTGTACTGTTAGTTGTTGCTTAGATCTGTGTTGAAACTTTTTGCCCTACGCCACCCCCCATTTTCTGCCATGTCTTCAGTTGGTATAACTGTTTTTTTTTTCAGTTTATGTGGTATCTAACTCAAGGATCTCTTAATTTCACATGTTAGTAGCAGCCTGCATTTAATTGCTGGATCCTGTGTTCTAAGAGAATGCCTTCCAGACTGTCTGCAAATATAAAGAGATGAGTATATATTTTTTGGTTATAGAGTTTGTTAATTGTTGCTTAGATCTCTGTTGAAACTGTTGTCTCACTGCTCTGAGAGACTGATCAGAAAATATACAGAGCTGAGTATATTTTTTGGTTTTAAAGTTTCTACAATTAATTGTTGCTTAGATCTCTGATGAAACTCTTTTCCCCACCCCACCCCCCATTTTCTGCTGTGTCTCCAGTTGGTATAACTGTTTATTACAGCTTGTGTGTTTTCTAACTGAAGGATCACTTAATTTGACCTGTTAGTAACAGCCTGCATTTAATTGCTGGAACCTGTGTTCTGAGAGACTGCCTTCCAGACTATCTGCAAATAAACTGAGCTGAGTATATTGTTTTTGGTTATAGAGTTTGTTAATTGTTGCCTAGATCTCTGTTGAAACTGTTGTCTCACTGTTCTGAGAGACTGATCTGCAAATATTCAGAGGTGAGTATATTTTTTTTGATTTTAAAGTTTGAACTGTTAGTTGTTGCTTAGATCTCTGTTGAAACTGTTTTCCCCACCCCATCCCACCCACATTTTCTGCCATGTCTTCAGTTGGTATAACTGTTTGTTACAGCTTGTGAGTTATCTACCTCAAGGATCACTTAATCTGACCTGTTAGTAACAGCCTGCTTTTAATTGCTGGAACTTGTGTTCTGAGAGACTGCTTTCCAGACTATCTGCAAACATACAGAGCTGAGTATATTTTTTTAGTTTTAGAGTTTGTTAATTGTTGCTTAGATCTCTGTTAAAACTGTTGTCTCACTGTTCTGAGAGACTGATCTGCAAATATACAGAGCTGAGTATATTTTCTGGTTTTAAAGCGTGCACTGTTAGTTGTTGCTTAGATCTCTGTTGAAACTCTTTTCCCCACCCGCTCCCCCATTTTCTACCATGTCTCCAGTTGGTATAACTGGTTTTTACACCAAAAGTCCTGTAGATGAAGCTTAGGGATATATTTTTAGGAAAATTACTATTCCAGGAGGAGTTGCTTTTCACTGTTAGAGCTAACACATTTAGGGAATGTATAAGCTAGCTCTAGGAGTGTAATATTGCCCCCAATGGATTGTGTAGAGTAGATGCATAGAGTGGCTGATTATGAAGTTGGGCCCTTGTTAATATTAGATCCTATTCCTCTAAGGGTGGATTTGAAATATGAATAAATAGCCTTGATTCTGAGACAGTGGCATTGGTCTCCAGCACTCATGTTAGAAAAGAGGCTTTTCAGGCACTGAGTAAGACAGCAGCTATTAAAGTTGTTGTATCAATTACCTACCACAGTGGTAGAATAATGGGAGCAGGATTACATTAAAGGTGAAGAAAGAAGTACAAAGGTACTTAAGGGAACTGATGAGGAAGGAGTGGGATATATGCTTTTCAAGAAAAATGTAGAATAACTACTGAACATCAGAAAAATAATCTAGATCCAAGTGAAAAAGTTACCCTAGATAAGGTAAACATAAAATTAAATAATCATCTGGACAACACAAACAGATTTAGGAAGGTTGCTTTCAGACATGAGTATTTGAAAACACACCACAATAAGTAAGGGGTATTTGTCCTTAAGTTAACAACAGCAAGCAAAAATAAATATCACCTAGATGAAAGAGAGGCAAATTAAAAAGTAAGCAACTTTGTCAAATATTACACCTGTTGAAAAGATATTATTCAGTGTGGTATACTACAGAAAATACACAGTAAGTAACAAACAAGGATATCAGAAACTATGCCAGATTGCTCTTCATAACATATGTAAACTACAGAAACTACCTGCACTACAGAGTGGATACAGTTTCTGTTACAATAACTGAAACAAGAAATGCAATTGGGCAAAAGAAAGTTATTGAGTCTCTTGGACCAGGTGGCAAGTCAGTACAACTCTGCACATTGGCTGCTGAAAAGTTAGTGGGTAAATGGAGGCGATCATAGAATAAAGGAGGAGAGAGTTGCACTTGGAGTATGGTGACAAGTAATAGGGAATGTAATCCTGAAGGCAGGCAAGCACCCTCTTCTGTTGTCCTTCTACAATATTATATCACTATGGAATCATGATTGTAAAATATTTGTCATGGTGTTAGATGAGCGGTTAGCCAAAGTACTACCAAAGGTGATATATTTGAATCATTGTGGGTTTGTGGTGGAAGAACAAACTCTTGAAATATTATACACATGGTTATACAAATAAATGGGTAAATGGGTCCGCTGAGCTTCTGGTGCTTCTCAGGGCAGACAGAGAGAAAATGTTTGATTGCGTGGATAAGAGATCCATATTCATGAACATGGAGTAGATGGGGTTCCCAAATGACTAAATACATTTGTTAAATACCAAGACTTCAGCAAGGCTAGAAGTATATAATTAATATATATATATATATATATATATATATATATATATACACACACACACACACACACACACACACACACACACACACACACACACACGCACATATGTGTGTGTGTGTGTGTGTGTATGTGTGCGTGTGTTTACGTTTTATGTATGTATATATGTATGGGTCTACTTCAAAATATCAAAAGACCACTTACTCAAACTACAAATCGTCAAGATGACAATATCAAAACCACATATCCACAAAATGTTAAACCATCAAAAACGTTCACCAGGAAAGGAGCCACTTGGCCACCATGGGGAAGTTTGCCCTTTTTTCCAGTGTAGTGCAATCTTGGACTTGATATATTTAGTTAGGGGATGTGGGGTGAAGCCCCCCACTTTGCTGGGTTTTACTTGCTTTGTTGTGTGTATTTTGTCCAGTTGGCCAAGTGGTTCCTTTCCTGTTGAATGTTTTTGATGGTTTAACATTTTACAGATATGTGGTTTCAATATTGTCATCTCGATGATTTGGGATTCAAGTAAGTGGTCTTTCAATATGTTGAAGTAGACTCATATATATATATATATATATATATATATATATATATATATATATATATATATATATATATATATACATATATATATATATATATATATATAGGTCTACTTTCAAATGCTTGAATATCACAACCTCGAACGGTGATTTCTGCAAAGCATATCCTCGACTCATAAATATTAAGTAGGTTGTAAGGTCGAAGCAACAAGATCAACAACGTTCTGTTGATATTAATGTTGGCAGCTGTCATTGCTAACCATGCTTTGTGTCCCTGCCTTGTGTACGTCCTTCTGAATGGACGTACAAATAAAAGTCGACATTCCAACTGTCGCTCCTACCATGTTCGAGGAAGAGCCTGTCATGTAACTGAATGTCGACATTTTGATTGTAAACCTATATATAAATATATAAATATATATATATATATATATATATATATATATGTATGTGTGTATATATATATATATATATATATATATATATATATATATATATATATATGTATATAAATACGGGTCCCCTTCACATGGTCGACATTTCATAAAGTCGAAGACCATATGGCCGAGACTATATGATCGACTTTCGAAATGTCGACCATGTGGAACAGGCATCTCAGTACAGTGTGGAATGGAAAGATTTCCATCTTCCACACTGTAGTGCAATCTCAGAGTTGGTATATTTATGTTCCGGGGGGTTGGGGGGGTGGAGCCCCCCACGGGGGTTGTAGGGGGGGATTGCCTCCCCTTGTAGTAATGTGAAGGTAAGTGATTGTTGGTTGTTTTTTTTTTTTTCATGGTCGACATTTTGAAAGTCGATCATATGGTCTCGGCCATATGATCTTCGTCTTTATGAAATGTTGAGCATGTAAAGTAGATATATATATATATATATATATATATATATATATATATATATAGAGAGAGAGAGAGAGTTCCCCTTCACAAGATCAAATGGATGGAAGCTCGAAATTCATAATCACGAGACCAGAATCTCGAACTTCCATTCACTCGAAATTGTGAATGGGAGCCTTAGGTTTAAAAAAAATAAAAAGTTTACTTACCTTATTGCAGGGGGCCAGGTCCCCATGTACCCTAGCAGTTTAAATGTGAATGTTCCGTGACCGCACTATAGCAGAGGAATGGAAAATCTTCTGTTTTGTGCTTATGCATATAGCGCTGAATGGGAGATTTCCTTTTCCTTCACTATAGTGCGATCTCGGAGTAGGTATATTTAAGTAGGGGGGTGCAGGGGGGCAAAGCCCCCCTGTGAAAACATTTGAAGGGTGTTATTTATTTATTTTTTTGTCCCTTTCATATGTTCGAGGTTCTCTAAATTCGAGATTCTGGTTTCGAGTTTATGACTTTCGAGTTTAGAGAAATTCAGTCATATGAAGGGGAACCATATTTGCATATCCAGATTGTCTGGTCGTGTAATAGGGTTGACTGTTTAGGATTAGGGATTGGGTTTTAACAGGGGTTTCTTAGGGTAGTTTCTAGGGTTAAGGGTAGGGTGTTATATAATGCTAGGATATGGTCGTGCTATTCAATACACAAGCTAGCTGATCTAAGCTTATTTCTGCACAATGCTATACTATGTGAGAAGTTTCAGATATAATACTAACTTTTTAGGTAAATTTTACCTCCAGGCATTTGCTACTATACTGGGCATTGCTAATGTCTGTGGCCCAGCACGCAGATCTGCATTGAGAAAAAAAGCTTGAATGACTGCCCTATGCCCTCTAACCAATAAATAACCACACCTTGAGCTTCCTGCATTGCTTCCCATCTCAGAAAGACCAGGTAAACACCTTCTGCCACAAGATGTCTGATCCTGGATTTCTTAATGTAAAAGTACAGCAAAAGCAGCTCTCAAGTAGAGATTAAACAACAAACAGCTGCCAAACAAGTAAGTCCTTGGCTAATTCACCCTTCTGCAAAGATATTTGGAAGCCCTCAGATTAGAAAAGTCAACAAACAGAGAAATGACTACTTTTGCCACAAAATTAAATAAATGCTTTAAAAATGTTCATAACAGTAGTGATCTTTGTATAAAGCAAGTTCAAGTACAGTAAATCAAGAAAATATTCTTATCTTAGCTTGGATGGTTCTGATATATTTGAAACACTGGAAAAGTGTTGCAAAGTTCTTTGTAAGTGAGCACAGAGTCTTGCAACTTGTCTGATTTCCAGTAGTGAAAAAAGCTGGTAAACTGACTAATATACCTTCTAGCCAACAAACCACCACACTTTGAGCTTCCTTCAGTACTTCCCAACTCAAGACAGCCCAGATAAACATCTTCTGTCACAAGATGTCTGATCCTAGAATTTCTTAATGTAAAAGAACAGAAAAACAGCTCTGATGTGAAGATTAATCAACAAACGACTACCAAACAACTAAGTCCCTGGCTAATTCATCCTTCTGCAAAGAGATTTGGGGGAAGAGAGAGTAGTTAATTGCTGCCAATGTCTATTATTATTTCTTTTCAAAAGTTACCTGCTTTTAGTTATTACCTTAATGCATTCAAATTAGATTTCATAGGCCTTAGCTTACGTGCATTAAGATTAGCAAGCTCTCAAATATGTCTTGATAGCCACTAAAGTCTACTACTTTTAAAATGTTTGGATGGTTACATTTTCTCACAATGCCTCACATTTTGTTGGGTAAAGGTAATCCTTCAGTATACTTTGAGAACGTTCATTTTAATCTGGGATGATACCTTGCCCCCAAGAAGTACTATTTCAGCCACATAAAATTATCACTTTTTGCATATTTTTATAGAAACTTAATATATTATATTAGAAAAGTCAAAAACACGCCAGTTGTTCATGGTAGAGGTGGTTCCAAAACTTTAATAAAATAGTAGAAATAAAGAACAGGTAAGCGCTTTCGCATTTAGCTTTTTCAGACCTATTGTCTTACATGCAAAAGCACTTACCTGTTCTTTATTTTTACTATTTTATTAAAGTTTTGGAACCACCTCAGTCGTGAACAACTGGTGTGTTTGTGACTTTTCTACATTGCTGTGTTTTACATACCAGTTGATCTTTTCCCCTACATCGTTTTACTGTTTGGACTTATATTAGAAATCATACTGTGTTTTAGTGGGTTTTTCTTGTGACCACTTGCTTACCAGAATGGCAACAGAACTTATTGTGGCTTCATATGAATAACAAACACACACACACACACACACACATATCTATATATATATATATATATATATATATATATATATATATATATATATATATATATATATATATATATATATATATATATATAGGTCTATGTCAGAAGCTCAAGTAGGCATCAACCCTATGCACATGGAGTCCTGTTGTCAAATCAGTAGTGACCATTACCAAGTTCCAATGTTAACAGTTCATACCAACAGGCTTCCATATAGATATATATAGGGAGAAAGAGAGAAAAACAGATCTATCTACCCAGCTCTCCTAACCACAAACCACAGAGCCCAAAATTCTGAATCTTAACTACACAAAAGTAAAAACATGTTTTATGCATTGAAGCAAATCCCCTTCACCCACTACACCCCTTACTTCCAGCTACTTGTGTATACCAACTCCAAGATTGCACAATAGTGGAAAAAAAGGCAAATTACAACTCCCTCTTCTACCACAGTCTTACTGAAACAGATAACCAAAATTTTTGAACATTGGATTTCAAACTAAAAATCTGGCAATATAAAACATTCAAAATTCCGAACATTCGAAGAAAGTAGCAGTGTAAATCAAATCATGACCACTAACCTGGCAGAAACATATTTTTATCCATTGCTTAGATTTTCCCAGATAATCTTAATTTACAGGTTTACTTTTATAACTGGAGATACTACTATTTAAATATAAAGGTTTACAGCAACCTTGAAGTTCACAAAGAGAACTAAGTTGTCCTTAGAAACAAAAAAAGGGTAGCAAGGTGATAGCCTTGGTGCCCTTAATAGAGGAACAAATTAGCATG
>NC_056741.1:1703501585-1703759085 GCF_019279795.1 Protopterus annectens | reverse complement strand
TGTATAAATCATTGAAAAACTTGGGATCACCTGATGCCATATACACATCCAGGTCAAGGAAAGCTACTTCCTGCATGCTGTAATAAGTAGTAAAGTGAATAAAACTTCACAGATGTGCTTATGTGTTTGAAAACACTTGATAGTTCCTTTTTGTTACTTTTCCAAAGGTTAGAGGTATCGTCTATAAAATGTAGGTAGTTGTGTATGTTGGCCCAATGTCCAGATTTATAAATGGTTTCTTCTTCCAAAAAAGAAAGGGCAGCATTGCCCATACCAAGAGCTATAACTGCCCCAGCACTATACTCTTTGTCTGTTGGTAGTAGAATTGGTTGAAATGGAAGCAATTTTCCAGGACAAGTTTTACGAGTTCCATAGTGGAAATAGTTTCTTTGTCTTAAGTTCTGTTTCCTTGTTCTTTGGTTCTTCTTACTGTTTAAATACAGAATTAATATGGCAGGGCAGCATTCAGAGCTTCCCTAATGGTGACCAAAATGGTTTTCTGCTCAACTGGAATGTCTTTGATTTTGTTAGAAAATCAGTAGTGTTACGAATGCCTAACATTACAGCACAGGAAAGGGGTTTCTGCGTTTATTCCAGAAAAAAAATGGTGACTGATTCAGTGATAGAGCCTCTTCCAGCAACCACAGGTCAGTATGTTGGGTTCACAGCATTTTAAAAAGTTTTTGAGATCCTGAAGAATTTGCAGAAGTTTAGGGTTAGGAATTGCTAGGAAGTCAAAAAGTCTGTCTGAGAGGATGTTACTGTCTGCCACTTCTTCCAGTGTTTGATTTTGTTGTATGCATCCTGGACTGTGGCAAGCTGCACTTCTTGATAAAATCTTATGTCTTTGAATACTTTCGCAATTTTGTTGTTAGAACTTCAAGTGTCAGTGACTAAGCTGTCCTCCTTCTTCATCAGCTTTCTTACATCTTTGGGTTTCATCATTGCAGTGCTTTAATAGTTTGAAGATCATCATTAGAAATATTGTAAATTTTAGATTTTCTAAGCACATTATAGACAGCCTTTTCACAGTTCCTCTTAAAGGCCCAAAGAGTCAGATGAAGAGGTAGAACAAAGTCACGCGATTTTTTTCTGCTGATTCCCAGTTTTGTCTTTGTTGTTCTTTTTTGTCATTAAAGAGAATTTCAAGATTCAGATTACAGGCATACATTTTGAGGTTAATGACTGCATCCACTAAATTTGCTCTGAAGGGAGGGATGAAGGTAAAGCCCTTCTCAAGCACCCTCAGTTCTTTATCCTCTTTTACGCAGTAGTTACAGACTCAGTGTTTATTCTGCTTTTGTCTTGTTGGGGTCTGTGTTCTTTTTTCTTTTCTTATTGGATATTTCCTTTTAATTATTTGGCTTTGGAGTGTTGGTCTATCTGTCTTTTGCTGGTTTAAAATGGATATGGTGTTTTCTTGTATTCTTTGCACTGGGGGATTGGTTGTTCCTATATTCTACATCCATAATGACTCTCCTCTGTGTGACTTGAAGCTGTATGTTTGGAAGTGTTTCTTCACTGGTCTTGTGAAAACTTGTGGTTCAAGGAAGCTGGTGCTGAGACAGGTACTGGCATGTTGATCCCTTGGTAGGTTCTGTGGTTCTGTGTGAGTGGTGCTGATTCATGCATTTTCAATGGGTCTGTCCATAGGAGACTTTTACTGGAGGCAGGTTTTCCTTTCCGATTGGACTCCCTTGTGGGGTTTATGTGACCGGGAGATGCAATCAAAGTTCAGGCATCTGTAGTTTCAGTCATCTTTTCCTATTTTCTGACCATTTTTGGTTTTAAAATTACAAGAGAACATTTTGTCTTTGTCAAAAAAGTTGTAAATGTAATTTGGACCTCTTCCTTCTAGTTAAAGTACCTATTCCATTGTGTACACTTCCTTTGCTAAAGTATTTTGTTGTACTGAGTTACATTTAATGAGTATTGATACTACTGTGAGCATGGCTTTTTCAAGAGTCTCACACTATTTGTGTTGTATTTTATATTTTATATATGTTTACATATATCCACATGCTATTGACATAGATATATTATTCCACAATACTTGTTGATTTCAATTGTGTGTACTTCCATCTTTTTGTGCAGTCTTCAATACATATATAACATGAATTGCTGCAATAGGATTCTCCAAATTTTGACTAAGTGAGGAGAACTGGCAAAACGAAAGAAAATTATTCTACCAACAAAATCCATAAACAATCGTAAAAAAATAAATAAATGCACATTTTTCAGAGTGTCAAGTTAGATTGCACTGAGTTTGAACTTCAGCAGTAGTGAGTAAAGCCTGTGTGATTAATGAAATGAGAACATATATGAGACGGCAAGTAGAATCAAAACAATAGTCTTTTACTGTATCCAAGCTATTATATAGAGAAATGGGTCCAAACAGACAGATGATAAAAGCAGCAAGAAAAGGAGAGTAGTATTGCTGGAACTAAATTCATCCACAATTCTTGGTGAGTACCTTCACATGATGGAACCTGTTTTCACAAAATCTCGCCAAGAATACACCAATATATAAATTGTATTTCATATAGCATATATCATGGATGGAGGAAGGTTAAAATAGAAAAGACAGCTGAGTGCACAAGTCCCAGAATAAAAAAAAAGTGCACAATCCTAGTATGAGCACTGGTGCCAGGACTGGAATAAATAACAGTGTAGAATCCTCAAGACATGGAAACATTCCTACAGTGGGGTTAAGCCAGGCTCTGGGGGAGGACTACCCCCTCCTGTAGAAGGAAGTAGTAGTCCAAAAACAAACAAAAAACTTAGAAGCCAAAAAACTGCCACAAAGGTGATAGAGAGGACTATTGAGGATAAGAAAGAAATTATGTAATCTTACTATTAAACAAGATGTCCAACATTTCCAGATAGAAGATATTCAAAAAGACCGAAAGATAATTTAAAGGAAAGAAAAATACTTGCACAAGAAAAACTGTCAAAAGCTTCAAATGTAAATGTGTGTTCATTAATACAACAGAGTCATGAAAAACATTACATACACAAAGAAACTTTCGGCCACTTGGGAAAAGAAGCACCAAAATGTATCTATTTATTTATTTATTTACTGATTGATTGATTGATTGATTGATTGACATTGGTTAACCAGGTTAGTCCAGCTGCGCCAGGGGCACATTTTCAGTGGAGACCCGAGGAGAAAAGCTCCAGAAATAGCACAAGTTATTATGATAGTTACAGAATATTAAAGTAAAATCAAAGAAACATATTACAAGTCTAAAACTGAGGACATCAGTTCAAAGCATAGATAAAATAACAGTTAACAAGTACAATTCTAAAATTTGAGAACATCAGTATATAGCATAGGTCAAATAACAGTAAACAAGTTTAGAGAATATTACACAAGGAGGACAACATGAATACAGTCAGCTAGAAGAAGTACAAGGAGGGAATGAGTTGATAGGGAAGAGCAGTTAAGATCAAAAGAGAGGATACTAGGTCAAGTGAGGGTTTGATATGGACATGACCGTATCTTCAGAAGAAAACATTTAAGTTCTTTCTTAAACAGGTATGCATGCTGAATCTTTCTTATGTTGAGAGGGAGTGAGTTCCAAGCATGTGTGACAGAGTATTTGTAAAGGGACTTTCCAATATTTTTGTTGGGTTTGTATAGGTCAAGGAGGTACTTGCTCGTAGTACAGAGGTGACGAACGGGGTTATAGAAGGAGACTAGATTGGATATGGAGGGGCAGAATGAGGGGTCATTCAGAATAGAGTGTGCAATGTGTAGTTGGGGTAAAAGTAGCTGTTTAGAAAATTCTGGCCATTGGAGTGACCTAAGGGCAAGACAGTGGTGAGATTTGTATGGGAGATTAGCGACAAATCTGGCTATTTTATTGTAAGTTTGCTCTAGTTTAGTGATGAGAGATGTTTAAGTATGAGTAAGGGCAGGGGCAGTGTAAAGAAGGCAGGGTAGAAGAAGGGACTCAGTGAGGGAGGGTTTGGAGGAGGCTGATAGAAATTTTTGATTCCGATAGAGAAGTCCGAGTTTCTGGTGGATCTTTTTTATACATTGTTGAATATGAATTTTGAATTTTAATTCATCATCAATGAGAACTCCAAGTAGTTTTGTATGGGGTAAGAGTGAGGAGATTGTTGTCAAGAAGGTGTTTGAGTAGCTGAACATGGATGCACTTTTCTAAGATTTTGGATAGGATGGACAGAATAGCAATGTGTCTAAAGTTAGAGGGATTAGTAGAGTTTCCACCTTTGAGTAGAGGGATAGTATAGAAAGCTTTCTAAATGTCTAGGACCAGGGCTTCTGAGATAGAAAAATTGATAAAGATATTGACAAGGTAGGCAATGGATTGTGCGGCTATTTTTATGAAATGGGAGAGTATTTTTAGGAAATGGGAGGGTAGTTGTTCAGCTGAGGAGAGCAGGGTTTAAGTTTATTTAGGACATATTTAATTGTGGTAGTTGGGACTCATTGTTAGGAAAATACACTGGGGAGAGTTTTGTTATGGGGTGATGGAGGGGTTGTGTGAGAAGTACCATTTGTGTATTAAGTGTAAGGTTTTGGATAGTTTCTGTGAAGTAATTGTTAAGGAGGGTGGCAGTTTCAGATGCAGTGTTGTTTGAAAGGGGTTGGGAGTAGTGGGGTTACCTGAGTGGAGTAGGTTGTTGATGGTGGTCCAGAATTTTTTTGAATTTTTGTGTAGGATACTTTAGTTAGAGGGAAAAAAGCTCTCTTATCTTTGTTGACTAGTTTTTTGGTCAGGTGTCTGAGCTCTTTGTAAGTCTGAAATAAGAGAGGGGATTTGTTTTTAACCCAGGCTTTCCAGGTAGAATGTTTTTTGTGCATGATTGAGCGGGTTTGTTTTGTAAGCCATGGTGCATAGATAGATTTGATTCTGATTTTTCTAGAAAGGGCAACAGAATCAAGTGTGTCAAGGAAAATCTTACTGAAGGAATTTATAGCCTCACTGAGAGGCATGTGATATAGGAAGGATCAATTAATGCTAGATAGTTTGGAGTTAAAAGTGTTTGAGTCGAAGTGGGTAAGGTTTCAACATACTCTATAAGAATGGTCTTTAGGTGAGTGAATCTATGAATGAAGGTTGGGGAGTGGTCACTTAAAGAGTTAGGAAGTATACCAGGGTTATGATAGTAGTTAGGGGCTGAGGTAAGGATCCAGTCAAGGATAGGTCCAGATGAGGAGTTTTTGTTTATTCTAGTTGGGGTGGTGATGTGTTGGTGAAAACCATAAAGGTTAAGATTATGGGTAGGGGATGAGGGGGACAGTTTAGTCCAGTCTATGTTAATGTCTCCAAGTATGATGGTTTCATAAGGGACATATTGCATGATCCAGGAAAGAATGTTTTCTAGGA
Organism: Protopterus annectens; assembly: GCF_019279795.1. Classification (NCBI taxonomy): domain Eukaryota; kingdom Metazoa; phylum Chordata; order Ceratodontiformes; family Protopteridae; genus Protopterus; species Protopterus annectens. Next base: position 1,703,753,725 of record NC_056741.1, on the reverse strand, counting down.
TGGGAATATTATCGCCAGGGGGTATGTATATAGAGACTATGGCAAATTTTTGCGAGGGTTGACATGACAGTTAATGACAAAAATTTCAACAGGTGGAAAGCAAGGAACAGTGATGGAGAGAGGGGACAGTTTAATTAGTTCACTGTAGAGGACAGCAATCCCCCCTCCTCGTTTACTGGTTCTATCTGAGTGAAAGGTGTTATAACCTGGAGGTAAGATTTCCGTGTTAAGGATGTGAGGCTGAAGCCAAGTTTCTGATAAGGCTAGGATGTGGGGAGATGTGTTAGAAATCTGGGAATACAGTTCTGTAACTTTGTTTACAATGCTTTGAATATGTAAAAAGAAACTTTTTAGAGATTTCATAGGGGGTGTGATGGTAGGAAGTGGTAGGTGAGGGGGAGGGGTAGGAGTTGTGATATTGTGCAAGGAAGAGGTAGGAGGTCCTGGGTTGGGGTGGATGTCTCCATCCAAAAGAAGAGTGTCAAAGAAAGTGAGAAGATAAAGGAGTAAGTTCAGGGTGGTAGGATGTCTAGGTTTCTGATAAGAGGAGAGAGATGAACTAGAAAAAGTGGTAAATTTGAAGAGGTCAGATGGTGAAATAAGGAAGAGAGATGGTGAAATTAACTCTGGCTGAGAAATAGTATGAGTATTGAGAGTATAGGGAAGAGTAGGTGAGGGGGATTGATAATTGAGTGATGAATGGTAAGAGGCTGATAGTGAGAGGAAGAAGAGAAAGGTAGCAAAGAGACAGAGTGGCAACATGATAGTAGAGTGGGTAGGGAGAGGGAAGAGTGATTAGGAGTAATGAAAGCAAGGAGGGGATGACTAGAAATGAAAGAAGGAGTTAGTGATAGGGAGGGATGCAATAGAGAGGGAAGGGGGGAGTAGTGAGAATAAAGGGGAGAAGAGAGTGGTGGAAGTGGTTATGGGTGATAACAGGTATTAGATTAACTAGAGAGTGTGACTGAGTAGATAGAAGTAAGGGCTGCAGTATGTTAAGTATAAATCTAATGAATGTGGGGGTGGGTCAGAATGGGGGTAGGGTATGGGGGCAGAGTGAGCCCAAGCTTAGCGAGGGCAAACAGAGTGGGTTAGTCCAGCTGGAAGAGGCGTGATTTCCTAAAAACAATCAGATAGACTGAATGTGATAGTTTTGTGCAGGCAAGTTACACACTACCCTTAAGGTATAGCAGGCTTTAGGATTAAATATTTATGTTAAGAACAGCATACACATAAAGTCCTGCTTTTTTGTTTGTTACTTTAGCACTAGGTGATAGGAATAAGAGAGCTGAGGGTAAGTTTAAGGGAGAATTCCCCATGCTCAGCAAACTGTTTTTTTGCTTGTTATATACTGCCATCTGGTGGCCAAAGAGGGGAAAGACTTTTAACTAAGCTTAAACACTGAAGGGGAGAACATAAAATAAGAAGGAAAAAAGAAAATAAAGGCATTCTCTGGGGAAACCCTGCAAGTGTGCAAGTCACTAAAAGTAACAATTACAACACTGTTTGGTTACTCTGTAGGCCAGCACCTACACTGTGTGGAGAAGGGATTTTCATCCCTGTTTGCTGGAGAAAGGTTTCGCTAAGAAGAGTGAAAATATTTATTTATTTTATTTATTTATTTTACATTTGTTTACCAGGATGGTCCGATTGGGACAGTGCCCATTTTCAGTGGAAGCCCAGGGAGAAAAGCTCCAGTCTAAGCTTACATACAAATTATCACAATAAGTAATAATAAGTAATTATTACAGCTTCTTGACTTACTGTCACCACTTAGTCAAGGGCTTGTATCTCTTACTCAAAACTCCAGTTTGCCTGGCAATCAGGAAGCCTTGTTTCATTCTGGGAATGGTACCAATCCGGTTGTAAGACCGTCTCCACATGGCACGAATGCGCAAGTGCAGGATCCGGAAAGCAAGGCATTCAGTTCTACGCCAGCACTTCTTGCTACAAACAACCATTCTGATCCATCAGTGGATGGGGCAACTGGAGTATCTTTGGCTCCTGGTGATTTTACTCAATTTAACCAGTGGCTACGTGATAAACTACTTTTTCAAAAACCTCCATCCACTATTGTCAATGTGGATTCTACCAATACATACGTGGACTCTTTGAACAAATTACAAAATGCTCTTACCAGGTACAAATCTCTTAGTATTGATGATTCTTACATAAATGAGTGTATCAAGTTATGTATTGTACCTAAAGAACTCAGTATATAAATACCCAAATGATGTGATTATTGGAAGTGACTTTCATAAAGATTTGTTACAAATTTTTGATAAATGTGAACTGGATATCTTAAATGCTGTTGTCAACAACAATAACCGTGAAATGGAAATTTTACAAAAAGATATTGATGTATATAATGCTCGAGTTACTAATGACCTGTTTTCTGTTCAATCTGAAAAGAGTAAATATTTAAATTTGAAAGTTCAGATTGATAGGAAATGTGATGAATTGTTAAACAGGAAGTATAGAAACTTAGATAGGGATACAAGGGAATACCAAGATGGCAAACAATAGCCTTTACCTAAGACAGCTTATCACCCTTTGAACCATGAACATGTTGTAGATCAACAGTCTACTTTCAATGATAATAATTTCCATGATGACAACATTCTTAATTCACCTGACAATAATGTTTCTTATGGGCATGAAGATGTTGGTCCACGTAGATCTGACAGGCTTCGTAACAAAAACAATACTAATACCCATTTTTACAGGGGTTCATACCCACAGAGGAGGGGAGGGACCAGGAGGAACCTTTATTAGACTTACCTACAACAGATGTTACTGTGTTTCATGAACTACACGTGGTTAGTAGAGCAGGGTTCCACATTTTTAATTACAGTGGTCTTGAGATTTCTGATGATTTTTTAAATTTATTTATCAAAGGTTTTAAGTTTGTGCCTACTGTTAAAAGCAAACTTCCGCAAGTTTTGCTAGACCTTAAAATGTTTACCAGGCGGTTGAATTTATTAAATATTTTTGGTGACAATCCTAATGTGGCTGACGACATTCCCCCACAATAATTGAGTATTTTTAACCCCCCACTTCATCCCCAACTTAAAAATCTGGAAAATGTTATTAAAAATGATCTCGATGACAGGGACAAAAAGTTGTTAGAGACCTTACATTCCAATCCCAATATTTGTATTATGGAACCTGATAAGGGTAGGGGAGTAGTCATAATGGATAAAATTTTATATGACAGTAAAATGCATACTCTTCTTCATGATGATTCTAGATATACTCAAGTGTCTATGAACTAAATTAATATTTCATATAAAAAGATTGATTTAGCATTAAAAGATTTGTTTGATCAAGGTGTCATTGATTATGACACCTACCAATTTTTATATCACCCCACCCCCGGGTTTCCTCTATCTTTGGGATTCCCAAAGTTCACAAATGTGTTGATGATCCACCACTCAGACCCATTGGGACCTCGGAGGGATCTAAAATTTTCTCTATAGCCAGGTATCTAGACTGGAAACTCAAGGCCTTATGGGGCAACAAATTACACATTCTCAAGGATTCATGGGAATTCCTGAGTAAGGTCAAGTCAGAACATTTTTCAAAAGACCTTTTATTTACTACCATTGATGTTGATGACCTATTTTTGGTGATTCCTCATGATTTGGGCTTGACTTGGCTTGAGGAAGCCCTACGTACTAGACCTGGGGTCACCGAGAATGACATTTTTTTTGTGTAATGAATTGGCTGAACTGGTATTGACTAACAACTTTTTATTTTTTGAGGGTGAGTTTTACCGCCAGAAATCTGGAGTAACTATGGGGACCAGTTGTAGCCCCACTTTTGCAGATATTATTGCATCTGTGTGGGAACACAAATTTATCCATAATTGTGTATTTTCCCAGTACTGGAATTTTTACTCCAGGTTCCTGGATGACATTTGTATTTTTTGGTTGGGGGGTGACGTTCTTCTAACTGATTTTATTTCTTATCTCAACCACACCCCTGATTTTTTTAAGTTCACTTATCAGACTAATTATACTAGTGTCCACTATTTAGATGTAGCACTACATAAAACTGATAATGGTTTCAAATCTACTGTATACAGAAAGCCAACTTTTTCCAATACCTACATCAGTTTCTACAGCACACATCCTTTCTTTCAGAAAAGAGGTATTATTAAAGGACAATTTGTGCGCATTTGTCGCATGACCTCTGATTATTCAAATTTTTTTATCTGAATGTGCTGTGTTGAAACAGATGTTTCTTGAACATAATTACCCTGCTGAACTTATAAACTCTGTTCAGGCTGAGGTTAGCCAGGGAAGGAAAACAATTTATAAGCCCATCTTAGATATGGGTATAGGTTTTTCAAATAAGCACAGATCTAAGACTTCCATTGAGACTGGTTATAATAGGGCATTTGTCACTAATTTTAGTGCCAATGCCCACCAAATTAGGAACATTGTGTTGAAAGAATGGAATAAGTGTTCTGATTTTACTGATTTACCTAACTTTAAAGGTAAATATATTAAAGTGGTGTTTAGGAAGGGACAAAACATTAAAAACATACTTGAACTGGTTAGACATGACAATTTTTTTGTTAACAGAAGGAAAGGCACTTTCAAATGTGGGGCCTGCAATCAATGTTCTTTCATTCACAATAAAGAACAGGTTTTTCTATCATGTAGACAAAAAACATTATCTGCTAAAACTTACTCTAACTGTAATTCCCAGGGCCTTGTTTACCTGGTTACATGTGGCAATTGTGACAGTTTCTATGTTGGCAAAACTGAGAGACAGCTCAAACATAGGATATATGAACATATGAATGATGTCACCAAATGTAATGCCAACAATGCACTGTATAAACATACCTTATCATATACTAATGCAAAATTCTCCTTTTTTGTGCTTGAAACTGTCTTAAAAGAATTGAGGGGGTCCTGGGAACATAGGTTAGAATACAAAGAGACCTATTGACAGTTATTTTTGGAATCTAATAAACCCCCTGGTCTTAATGGTTATATTTCATTGGCACCCCTACTTAAATTGAGGGCAGCAAAATTATAGTTTTATATGTATTTTTAACTCAACATGTACTTTAACCCACTGTTTAACTCTATGCACAATTTTCTAACATCTGTTTATATACACAGTTTTTATAATTAATATTAACATTTTTTTTATTTATTATATGCTTCAATAGTATCTGTATTTATCTATTTGGTATTTACTATTTATTTGAACTCCAGGTTATTAATTTGAACAGATTTTTTACAGTTCATTGGTATTTATATATTAGTACATCTTATTACCAGATTTTTTAACTTTTGTATTTTCTATTGGGTTTCAACATTTGTGTCTTTAAATTCTTAATTGATTAATTAAATTATTTTATTGATGTGTTTATAAAGTGTTCAAGTGACAAGGTGTTTCATCAATTGTTCTGATGAAGTCTGAGGGTTACTCAGACGAAAATGCATATACTATTTATTTTTGTGGCGTTAATAATTAAATCTTTTGCTTTGTCTACAGCAACTTGCTTGTGCCTTTCAGTGTCCAGATTTAGCATTTTTTGGTTTGTGTTGCTCTGGACTGTGACTCTTCTCTGTGGTGTTTTAATTTTATTTATTTATTTTACATTTGTTTACTGGGATGGTCCGATTGGGCCAATGGTCATTTTCAGTGGAGGCCCAGGGAGAAAAGCTCCAGTCTAAGTTTATATACAAATTATCACAATAAGTAATAGAAATTATAAACAAAATTGACAAAAAATGAATGTTAACATATTTACAGGACAAATATGTAAAAACAAAAATATACACATAGTATCGAATAGAACAAGACTTTAAACACTTGAATATACACAAATATATGGTTGAATTTGTATATGTGAAGGAACATAACATTAGGAAATTAAGCATTATTATTCACTTAGGCAAAGTAGTGCATAGTTAGTAGTACTTCTGTGGTGAGAGTTGCAGCTCGGATTTTAATTACTTATAGAAAAGTAATGTTGTTAGAAGGGATCTGTTGAGTACAGCCAAATTGTATAAGCAATGCTAAGTTAATAATTAACCTGGAGTGTTACATGTGCAAAGCCAGGATTCAAATAAGTGTCTTTTGAGAGATACTTTGAAATTATTAAGATTGCTTATGCATCTAATACTATGTGACAGGGTATTCCAATTTTTAGCAACAAAGTTAGAGTAAAGAGAGTTGCCTGCTGTACTGGAAACTTTGGTTACTTGGAGTAAGTCTTTGTTAGATGATCGAAGAGTACGAATGTTAGAGTAGGGTTGTAGAAGACTTTTTAGGGAAAGTATGTTGTCAGGATTGTGCATTATTTTGTGAGCCATTATTAACTGGTTATAGTTCACTACAGGTAGTCCCAACCAAGAAAGATTTTTTAGGCACTGACAGTGATGAGTTGAATGTGTGGAATATGTTACAAATTTGGCAATCTTATTATAACATTATTCTAATTTACTTAGTTCTGACTTTTTGAGGTTGGTAAGTATGGGGGATGCATACAAGAGTGAGGAGAGAAGGTGGGTTCTAGCTATGGCTATTCTTGCAGTGCCTGTTAAGATTTGTTTGCTTCTATACATTGTTCCCATTTTCTTGTGAACCTTTTTGATTGTGTTAGAAATTTGCATGTCAAATTTTAGTCTATTGCCAATTATGATGCCTAATAGTTTTGTTCAGGAATCTGGGAAAATCCTAGTATTATTACTGGCAGTTATATAAAAGTTAGCTGGGAGGTTAGTAGGTTTAGACTGATGAAAGATCATAAGTTTAGTTTTATTAGGATTGAGAATGAGTTGTGAGTTTGTTAGCCATGTCTCAATATCAGAGAAGGCTTTTTTTGTGATTGTAAGAAGTTGAGTTATTGTGGATGCTGCACATATGAGGGTTGAATCATCCACATGTTGTATGATAGATGCTTGAGAGGAGGCAGTATTAAGATAATTTATGAATATGCTGAAGAGGAGATGCCCTAGGATTGAACCCTGAGGGACTCCAACTGTAACAGGAAGGAGTAGGGAAAGATCTTGCTTCCATTTCACAGCTTGCTGGTGGCTAGATAGATAACTTTGAAACCAGTTAACAGCATTGGGTTAATATTAAGATTTTTCAGAGTCGACAGCAACTTATGATGGGAAACTGTATTGAATGCTTTAGACATGTCCGAAAAGACAGAAGACATTATTTTGCCATCGTCCCTGAATTTATTTATAGTATTAGTGAAACTTTGAAGAGCTGTAGTAGTGCTACGATGTGGTCGGAATCCATGCTGTGATGATGAGAGGAGATTATTGTTTAGAAGGTGTTTAAGAAGTTGAATGTGGATACATCTTTCCAGAATTTCAGAAAGTGGTGAAAGTATAGCAATGGGCTGGTAGTTTGTTAGTGCTATTGAATTACCTCCTTTGTGTAATGGTGTAATATATGCAATTTTCCAAATAGCTGGGGCATACTGTTCTATTATACAGTGGTTTATAAGTATTGACACAGGGAAGTCAATAACATCTGCTGTTAATTTTAGATATTCTGCTAGCAAGTTATCTGCTGCCAGTGAAGTGGTTTCAACTTCTTTAATAGTCTTGCAATAGTTTGTTTTGGGACTGTCTGAAATGAGAATGCAGCTACAATATTGCTTTGATTGTTGGGTGTTGGCATTGTGGGAAACTTGCTATTCTTAGTGCTAAAACACTTTCAGTGAAGAATATGTTGAATTGTTCAGCAATATTGTTTGTGCTATCAGGTAAGTTGGGGGGTTGTGGTTTGGCTAGGATGAAGTATGTTATTGATTGTGTTCCAGAATTTTTGTGGAGTCATTCTGTATTTCCATTGTAAATTAGAATACTGTTGTTTGTCTAGTTTAATTTGGTGTTTGGCACTGTTTCTAAGTTGCTGGTAAATTAAACAGTTTTGGGGGGATTTATTTTTAGCCCAAGCTTGCCATGCTTTGTCCCTTTGTTTTAGGAGGGTGTAAGTCTCATGGGTTAACCATGGTGTGTAGTCAGCTTTGACACAAACTGCTCTTGGAGGTGCAAGTCTGTTTAGAATAGTAAGGAAGGTGTCATTGAAATGTTGCATAGCAGCGTCTAAGGGCAGTTGTTTAAGAGGAGTCAAGTCAATTTTTTCCAGGAATATTAAGAAGAATCTGAAAGTTAAGATTTTTCTTATTACAAATTTGGCAGAAGTTGATTAGTTTAGTAGGGTTGCTGTGATTTCTCAGTAAGTAGATTCCAAAGTGGTCACTTAAGTGATCTGGGAGACACCCTGCTATTTGATAGTACTGGGGTTTATTACTTAAGAATCAGTCCAAAATAGATTGTTTATCTGTTTTCTTGTCAATTCTAGTTGGGTGAGAAATCATTGGAGTGAAACCATGGAGTTTAGGTAGTTATGAGGATTGTCAGAGTTACATATCATCCAGTCTGTGTTAAGGTCTCCTGCAACAATGGTTTCCTGTGATATGGCTTTTGTGATATTTTGGAGAATGTTTTTGATTGTACTGGAATTGTTTCCTGGAGGGATGTAGATGGCTATTACGTATATATGTCTGTTCTGGTTTAGTTGTAATCTGGTTATGAGTAACGCTGCATTATTAATGTTAGTAATACTGATGTTTACAGCTTGTAAGTTGAGCATGTTCTTAATGAGAATTGCTACACCACCTCCCTTCTTTTCTATTCTGTCAGCCCTTAGAATATTGTAACCAGGTTGGGTTATTTCTATGTCTGGTATATGGGGTTTCAACCAGGTTTCAGTAAGGATGGTAATATCTGGGTTGTAGAAGGAGAAAGTTGCATGGAGTTCATGTATTTTAGTCAGCACACCTCTAAGATTTAGGTTTAGTAGTAGTATTTCAGAACTTTTATATGGAGTAGATAGTTTGATTTGTACTGGGGAGTTTAATGAGATCATGTGTTCGGGCCCTGGGTTTGGGTGGACATCACAACTAAGCATAAGTTTGGCTGCTATGTGACTGAGCAACTAAAACATTCTGAATAGTCTTTTGTGAGTTTTAAAGGAAATATTATGGTGGCTTTCATTTGCAAAGAGTAGATTTCCAGATACTGTTAAAGACATAGTTAGTTTCAGTCTGTGAGTGTGGTTATAAACAATGATGGGGACACATAAAAGGTATTAGGTGTTGTTAGAGTAGAGTTATTAAATGTGCTTGCTTTATACACTGATTGTCTAGTTGGAAATTGTAAGTGGTGAGGTTAGTTGTAATCACGAGGAATAAAGTTAATATAAGACCATGTACAAACATGATAGTATTTGTAAATATGAACAACAGGGACCAAACTCCACTCTGCAAGTTGATTAAAGCAATACTTTTAATGCAGAGTAAATTGCACCCTCCACGTGCGGCAAAAAACACAACGATGCAAGCAATGAAATTAAGTGCTTTACGTCCGGATATTATCCAGACTTCTTCAGATACAAGACTCTAAGTTACAAACTTTTTAAAAAGCCCTCATCAAATGACGTGGCAATCCATCAAAAACATTATTTAAAAAACGGTAGTCATTTCATTGTTAAAAATCATTTCAAACCCTAATTAAATAGATAAACAAATAACTACTATGCAGGTCGACAAAAGTAATTTCTGAAGAATTTACGTTACACTTATAAAGACATTTATAAAGGCATTTAAAATCTTGAATTCATTCATACTTGCCTATATGAAAATCCTAATGTTACATTTAGAGACAACCTTAAAATAAATAATGGGTACGTAAAGCCCCAAACTAACCCTGTATGATAAAGTTTGATAACAACACAGCACATCTAACAGTACTAAAATCTATTTTAACTCTACTGAATAATCATTTAGTAGACATAAAATTAAACACACGTAACAATGCCAAATTCATTTTATATGTATACGTGTGCATGAGTGTTATTTTTTTATGTATACATTATATCATCCTATTCAACAAATGTTCAGATGGCTTGGGGAAAAACATATACCACATATATACTCTGTACCCTCCTTACCTACGTAGTTAATAAAGGTGTGTATATGTATATACACACAAAAAAAGGTATAAGGGGTAATATGAGTATAAAGAAACATAGGACATATAGTTTTTTGATGATGATACCAACAAAAGTAAAAATAAAAGTGGTAGTAATAATAATAATAAAAATAAATAAATAAACAACTAAGCAAAATAGTAATATCATAATATGCCATAATTTACCTTAGTAATCTTTTTAATTTCAAGATGCATGCTATTCAATAAGTTTCATTTAGACCTGGGTAGCTACAAGCGTCTAAGCTGCCAACTTAACTCACTTTTTTTCAAGGAGTAGTTTAATCATATTATCCTCTGATAACATTCTACTATCTTGTGGAGCTATTTGTGTTATAACCTTGAACCTAAAATAATGATATGGGTTCGTCTCACAGTGTATTGCTAAAGCATTGTCCATCTTATGCTTATGGATAGCATAAATATGTTCATATATCCTTTCATGCAGTCTGTGGTTGGTCTTACTGATGTAGAATGCTGAACACCCTTGGCACTGTGCCAAATATACTACTGACCTAGTATTACAATTAAACTTATCTCTAATATGGTAATTATTGTTCCTAATCCAGAACCTTTTACTCACCTCAATATGCCTACAATAACGGCACACATCACAGCTGTACATGCCTGCATTCCCCTTAATTGGTTTCCATGTCGTTTCTAATAAACTTTTCCTATTCATACCCCTCCTATAGGTAACATTTGGATGTTTACCTATTTTTTTAAATATGTCCTTATCCACAGACATTAGGGGCCAGAATTTCCTAACTATCCTTTGAATTTCTTCCAATACTGGGCTAAATGTTATAATTAGTGTGAGAGAATAAGAATTACTGGTACTATTCAGTACGTTTAAGTCACTCAATTCAATTACTGTTTGTTGTTCCATGGTTATTTCCTCCCTTGTTAGTTCTTCCAACAGGTATTTACTCAAATTGGGTTTATATACTCCTTTACTTCTTTTTATCTGAACTTCACTAATCACCCTAGTCAGAAGATTGTTAGGATAACCTCTGCAAAAACATATCTCTTAAGTTGTCACATCCTTCCCTGAAGTCATCTTCACAGGTAATAATCCTCACTGCTCATACTAACTGCCCCTTCACTACTGATTTTTTTCTGGTGAAGGGGGTGGGAGCTGGTATAAAGCAGGAATTCATTTGAATAGGAATTTTTCCTGTAAATCCTAGCTATATATCTTTGTTCCTGAATATTCTTTTCAAGTTCGACATCTAAATAGTGGATTTTCTGCTCCTGAAAGTCCATAGTGAATTTCAAAAAGGTAACTGTACTGTTGAAAAATTCCACCATGTTGTTAGCTATGTTAATATCACCATCCACTATTAGAAAGATGTCATCCAAGAATCCCGTATAAAAACTGATTCTTTCCATCCAAATACTGTTAAAGACATAGTTAGTTTCCCAGTGGGCCATAACTAAATTAGAAAAAATAGCTCCACAGGGAGACCCCATGGCAACTCCAATTTTTTGAAGATAAAACTTATTGTCAAAGGAGATGAAATTGTTTTTTTAAAATAATACCCAATAGTTCCTCTATTAATCTTAGTTCATTTTCAGTCGCCCCTTTTAACCTAAGGAATTCAAGGACCCATTCAATACCTATGGATGGATGGATGAATAAAGCACGCAAACATCTACTGTAAGGTAATTAAGTTCTTCCCTGAACACTAATATGTTAATCTTTCCAAGAAAGGACCACAAATCCTTACAAATTTGTTTTTCTTTACTCACAAATTTTTTAAGTATAGAGTCTATGACCTTCGCACACGGGTATGTAATGGATTGCCTTGCATCCACTAAAGCTCTCATTGGTGGGTCATGGGTCCCCTTATGGATTTTAGGTACTCCAAACACACAAGGTAGTTAAGGGGATAAAATTGTAAGGAAGTGATTAAGGTGGACATCAATAAGCCCATCAATAAACAAGTCATTAGTAAACATTCTTATTCTATTATAAGCAATGTTTAATTTGTTCAAACTTACTACCTCATATATTTCTTTTTCTAAAATTTCAATAATTTTCTTAACATAGTGTTCATTGTTCATAACTACTAGACCGCCACCCTTATCTGGTTTCATAAAGTGAATAGGGAGACTCCGAAAGGATGACAACAAAAACCTTTCCTCAAGGGATATTTTTTCCTCATTAGAATTTCTCTTTTTACTTAGAAGGGTTTTCCTGAACTCGTGTTCACACAAAAGTTCAAACATTCCAATAAGGGTATTTACAGGTGGGTTAAATGTACTTGCAACTCTAAGTTCATTGTTACTGTATGTAGTATTACCCAGTAGTACTGTTAGGTTTAATTTCCGTATAAACAATTTAAAATCAATTAACACATCAGCTAGGTCATACCTGCTTGTAGGAACAAATGTTAAACCCTTTGCAAATAGTTCAACAATTATTATTATTATTTATTATCAGTTTAATTACCGGGGAAGTCCACTGGGCCAAGAAGTGCCCATTTTCAGTGGAGGCCCAGAGAGAAAAGCTCCATGAACAATATAATACAATAAAGGTTGCAAAATGCAAATAAATGTTACAAAGTGAAATACAATACAGTATAGGTTGCAAAAAACAAATAAAGGTTACAAAGTGAAATACAAGAGTAGGATTCATACATTCAAGAATTGCAAAGTGTAGTATACATTATGAGACAGTTTAATAACAGAATCTTTTTTTCCAGATGATTACAATATTTACATGCTAGGAGTCAATTAAAGTCTGCTAGTTCTGGTTCTTTGGAGCAATAAGAATAAGTATGAGAGTATAGTGGAGTGGGAGTAAGGAGAGCTTAGTGGGGAATCCCTAGAATTTATGTGGGGTGAAAGCAGGAGCATTTCCATTTGGAAGATAGGGGAAGGAAAACTTGGGTCTTGAAGGATTCAGTGTTGGGTATAGTCCTAAGAGAAGGAGGCTGAGAGTTCCATTTTTTACCTAGAGAGAAGGAAAGTAGAAGCTGGCCAGCGGGACGTTTGGGTTTGAGAATGGAGATTAGGTTTTGGTGTTCAGATCTCAGTGATCTGTTAGGGATGTATGGAGGAAGGATGTTCTTTAAGGCTGGGCATTTATCAGGGGAGAATATTATTTTGTGAGCAGCGGTTAGTTGCAGATAGTCTAGGTGGTTAGGGAGTTCTAACCAGTTCAGAGATTGTAGGCTGAGGCAGTGGTGAGTTGATGTTTTGGATTTGGTGGCAAATTTAGAGATCTTATTATAGCAAGCTTCGAGCTTAGAGGTGTTGGTAACAGACAATTGGTTAGAAGAGGGGCTCCATATAGAAGGGAAGGTAGGAGGTAGGTGATTGCCAGGGTATGCCTAGAGGAGTTGGAAAGAAAATGATTGTTCCTATATAGCATACCTAGCTTTTTGTGGGTTTTCTTTATGTTTTGTTGTATGTGAAGATCGAATTTGAGGTGTCCATCTATGGTAATGCCAAGGAGTTTTGCAGAGGGGACCACTTCAATGGCAGTGTTAGTTTGGCTTAGGACATTGAAAGTGTTTTTGTCCAAGAAGGAAACCTTGGAGGGGAGGAAAATTAGTATTTTAGATTTATTGGAGTTGAGTGAAAGGTGGATTTGGTGCATCCAGTTCTCTGTAGTGGAAAAGGCTAATTGAGTTTTGGTCAGTAGTTCATGAAAGTTGGGGGTGGAACAGACTAAGGTAGAGTCATCAGCGTATTGGATGACCGTGGTGTCGGGGATGACAGTGTGAAGGTTATTTATAAAGATGTTGAAAAGCATGGGTCCAAGGCTGGACCCCTGAGGAACGCCAGTAGGTGTAGGCAAGAAGGAAGAGGAGGAGTTCTTCCATTTGACAGCTTGAGATCTGTCAGATAGGTAACTGGAGAACCAGGATAGAGTATTAGGGGGGAGAGATTGAGGTTAGTCAGGTGATGAAGAAGGTGCGTATGGGAGATGGTGTCAAAGGCTTTCAAAAGATCTAGCAGTACTGTGGATACAATGAGTCCAGAGTATCGTGCTTGATTGACAGTTAGACAGTTAGACAGCAAGGTCACTATCAATGGTGTACTCAGTATAATGATATATTTTAAAGTCACCATCTAGGTTAACAACAATCCTGCAAGGATACAACTCCTCTGGCTTAACTGATAGGTTGTCGTCCGTGTTTAATTTCTCTTATTGCTGCGAATGTTTAAGTCCTTTTGGGGTAAGATGTGTTCGAGTTCCATTTGTTCCCCCTCCCTCCTCTGTAGTTTTTTTGTTGTTGTTGGTGGTGTTGGTGTTGTTGTTGAGGGTGGACATTAATTTGAGACATTTGTCCCCTTTCATTAGTGTTAAACTAAAAATTATCCAAGTCCACACTTGCATTAATGTAATTCCCACTGTCATTGTTATTTTGACCTGGGTTCATATTAGACCTTGATGTTGATGGTACTTCCTGGTCATGAAAAAAACTAGAACCAGGTAATACTACTTGGTTAGGTCTCCCCTGGAGAGGCAATGGCACTTGTGAAGTTGGCAGTTTTGGGTAAGCAGTACCCTCTGCGTACGCCTTCAAGTCCCTCTGTAATTTCTTAATTTTTGTTACTTTTAGTCTTTCAAGCTGCTGGGCTATACTTGTGAAAATACGGTTGTAGTCGTACTGATAACGGCTGAATGCAATATCAGCCTTAATAGTCATTAAACGTCATTTGACAAGGGCTTTTTAAACAGTTTGCAACTTAGAGTCTTGTATCTGAAGAAGTCTGGATAATATCCAGATGAAAAGCATTTAATTTCATTGCTTGTATTGTTGTGTTTTTTGCTGACGTGGAGGGTGCAATTTACTCCGCATTAAAAGTATTGCTTTAATCAACTTGCAGAGTGGAGTTTGGTCCCTGTTGTTCGTGTTTTCATATTTTGAGTTGTGTATTCATTTGCTGGTGTGGATGATAGTGTTTGTGTTTGATAAATTATTTGAAAAATGATCAATATTGTGGGAAGTTAAATTCTTGTTTGTTAAGGTATTAGTATATTACAATGTCATGTATCTGAGGTTAGGGGTTATGTATGAAATGTTTGGGGTGTTTACATGGTATGTTTCTATTGGGTAGCCACTTTTGTGTGTGTGTGTGTGTGTGTGCGTGCGTGCATGCGTGCGTGTGTATGTGTGTGTGTGTGTGTGTGTGTGTGTGTGTGCAAATATGTTGTAGATTGCTAGTAATTTGTAATGGAAGGGGTTAGTTGTAATTAGTATAGCAGATTGGGTGATTTGAACTCAGTGGGTGTGGTTTGGTTAAGCTTAAATTACGGGTATCAGGTGTGGGTGAGATACAGGGACAGGGCAAGGAGCAGAGTGAGCCCGGGCTTAGCAAGGGTGAACAGAGCAGGATGAGCCAAGATCCAAGCAAAGGCAAGTTTGTGTGTAAGAAAAACAATCAGAATTGACCACAAATTGCTGAGAAGCTGTAGTCATTTCTTATATAAAAATATAAAGTACAAAGTCCAGAGATTTTTAAAAGGTATAAAAAAAGAAACATAGACATGGAAAAGAAAAGAGATCTGATATGGTGCAATATATTTATGCAAAGGAGAAAGCCAGACTATCAACATAAAAAGCAACTCCAAAGAAATTTGAAGAGAAATACAGGCAAAGGCAACCATATATGGTAAATTTCACAAAACAAAAAATAAGATAACAAATGTGGAATTTAGAACAAAATATTATTAAAGTTGAAGTTAAATAAATAGAAGCTAAGATTATGGAATACCTCTGTGAAGTGAAGAATTTAGTCTAAAAAGTCTAACACAAGTTATGTTACATTATGATGGAACAACAAGTCCTCAAATTAAGGAGAAACAGGTGGCTATCATTTGCCAGATGAAGATGCTTTGGAGCCTTCAGTAGGAAAACGGTAAAAGTTCAGCTGGAGTTGCACAATAAAACAGATGAACACAGTCATCAGAAATGCATGTGATATGACAGAATTAAATAGGATATATTACTGTTCAGCTAAATTAATAATAGAGATGGTCTTAACAAAAAATGCAGAGCAATAAGGGAAAGGAAGGGAAGAAATAAAATGCAATAATGGAAACATCAAATAGTGAAAACTATAAAGCAATTAAAGCAAGAAGTGTCACTGTTAGAAGAGTACAGAAGAGTGAACAGATCATCAAAAATACTAAGAAGGACAGATGTGATAAAAGCAATGCATAATACCAGAACAGAGCAGGATCTGAAAAAGATCAACAAAAATACTTAGAAAGACCAGGATCTGTTCATAGGTTCATAGGTTCATAGATTAGTACTAAGCTAACTGCCCTTGCAAGCCATTTTAAGCCTAGCCAATTATCTCTTGTGAGACTCGAACCCTGCACCTTGTGTTTGTAAGGCAAACACCTTAACCATTAGGCCACCCTCCCAACCCGTCATACACTATTGCAAATAATGAACTAACGACATCAGCCCAAGCATAAAAACATAGAAAATATGCAGATAAATAGAAAGGAAAAGTACAAAATAAACAATTCATTGATGACCCAAAATGTTTTATAGAGAATTGGGAAACACAGAAAAAGGAATACAAACACAACCAAAAATGAAGAAATAGACACCTTTTGGAAAAAAATATATATGAAGACCATGTGGAACATAACAAAAATACTGAATATGTAGAATAAGTAAAAGAAACAGTAAGAAGTTCAAATGTACAGGATATGAAATGGGATGAACTAATGACCAGAGAAATTGAAAGAAATTTAAGAAAAGTTCCTGAATGGAAAACCTTAGACCCAGATGTATTACGTAACTTCTGGCTAAAAGTATTAACATCTTTACATGAAGATTTAACTTGAGTAAGAACCATTTATATCCACATCTCAGAAATACACAAACCTATTTAACAACAGGAAAAGCAATACTCCTCTTTAACAGTGAACCTGTAAGCCATTGTAAAAACTATAAACCAATAACTTACCTTTTGATGATGTACAAACTCTATACTGGAAGTGATGCAGACAGAGTTTATAGTCATTTATAAGAAAACTCAATCATGCCAGTAGAACAGAAGAATAACAAAAAAAGAAAGCCATATGACACAAAGGATTATTTGTTGATCATAATGGAGAATTGTAAAAAGGGGTAGACTCTAAGTATGGCATGGATAAATTACCAAAAGCATTTCACATCATCCTGCATTCATGGATAAAGGAGTACTTACCGATGTTATAAGATACACCTGACACTGATCAATTACAATACAGTAACCAAAGTGGCAAACCTCTTTGTAATTGAACCATGACAAAGGACAAATTATTATCTCAGGGATAAAAATTCAAAGAGTGATATTCCAGGGTGATTCTTTGTTACTACTGTTGTTTTGTCTTGCCCTTAATCCATTAAGCTATTTAATTAACACATTAGGTCTTAGTTATAATTTGGCACCCAGAAAAAAGATGCTTAAAGTTTTCTTATCTACTTTTTGTGGATGACTTAAAATTATATAGTTCATCAGATGAGGAGTTGGAAGCACAACTGAAAGTGCTTAAAACTTTCTTAGATTATACAAGAGTAACACTTGGCCTTGATAAATGTGCAAAAGCAACGTTTAGAGCAGGAAAGTTACAGTACCAAGAAAATATCCATCTAGGATAGGAATGTAATATAAAGGAACTTGAGCAGGAAGGAGTGTATACATTTTTGGAAATGGATGAAGGATCAGCAGTAAAACATGAAACAAATGCAAGTAAAACTCAATGAGGAATACTTCAAAAGACTAAACTAATACTGAAAACAGCCCTGATATCTAGGAACAACGTCCAAGCTATAAACCAGTTTTCTCTCCCTGTTTTAATAAACTATAAACCAACATCCTCTCCCTGTTTTAACTTACAGTTTTGGTGTGATTAACTGGCCCCAAATGTTACTGGATCAGTTGAAGAGAAGAACAAGAAAAATGTTTTGCGTTTGTCAAATGATACAAAAAAAACAGTGTATACCAAAATTTTATATCTCTTGCTCTGAAGCAGGTGTGGTCCAACTCAAAACTGATTACATTTAAAGATCTGCAGTCATGGGACTGCATACATATCTGCTGACCTGACCATCAGATCTAAAAATAGTGAAAGTTATAGTTTTAAAACATGAGGAGAGGAAGTCTAAGCTGACCTCTCTGCTTAGTATAGTAGAAGTATACAAGTGGCAAGTGACAGTAGAAATCAAATCAGAAGTAGGCAAAAATCAGACAGCAAATGAATGTGCCAAAAAACAAAAGAAAGAATATAAGGATCAAATGAGAAGGAAAAGAATGTGAAAATGTATAGTGGCAAGTATAGAGATCTTCTGGAACAACCTCATGTTGGTCAGGATTTGATGCAGGAATGGTTAAGGGGAGGCGAGTTGAAACCAAAAGATGAAAGGTTGATAATGGCAACCCAACATAGTGGACTAAATATACATTGGTTTACAAAGTCCATTGAACATGTGGGAGAAGCAGGCAAATGTAGGCTGTTTAAAAATAGAAATGGAAACAGTTGCATAACTTGTTGCTGGGTGTAGTACACACATGGTAAAGGGCTTGCACACTGAAAGGCACAATAATGTGGCAAGAATGTTGCACTGGGGGGTTGTGCAAACACTACAATACAGAAGTAGCTCAGAAGCATTGGAAACATGAACCACAAAGCATTGCACAGTATGATTAAGTGTACATCACCTGAGATCACGCATTACCAACACATCAAAAAATGGATGCAAGAAAACCAGATATAGCAGTCCATGAAAAGAGAGAAAAATTAAAATTGCTACACCTGGTGATTACAGTGTCTCGCAAATACAGAGATGTAAAGTCATAAAATATCAGGATTTGCAAGCAGAAATGAGAGATATGTGGAAGAAACATTCCCAGACAGTTCCAATAGTAGTAGGAGCAATAAGTCTCATAAAAAAATAATTTACAGCCATATTTAGACATGTTACCAATACATGCAACTCCATATGAATTGCAGAAAGAGTCAATTCTGGGCACATTGCAGGTGCTGCGAAGAGCACTTTTAGCTAACATCAAAGAATGAAACAATACTACTTCATGAACTTTAATTATACCCTGACTTAGGAATGGGATCCATTCCTGTCATGGCATTGGAAACCCAAATTATTTGGAGAAGTTAAACTGAGAAAAAACAAGGGATTGTAAAAATACATTTGTTGTGTAATCCTAAGCTGATTTTTCATATTTTTGTGTTGCAGTATATTAAACCTTGTTTTTACAGCTTTAGCATGGTATAACCTTGTTGTTACTCTTTTAGCAGGGTATAACTTTGTTATTACTCTTTAGTATGGTATAACCTTGTTGTTAAACTTTTAGCAGGGTATAACCTTGTTGTTACTCCTTTAGCATGGTATAACCTTGCTGTTAATCCTTTAGCATGGTATAACCTTGTTACTCTTTTAGCAGGGTATAAACTTGCTGTTACTCCTTTAGCATGGTATTACCTTGTTACTTTTTTAGCATGGTACAATCTTGCTGTTACTGTTTTAGCAGAGTATAACCTTGCTGTTACTCCTTTAGCATGGTACAACTTTTTTACTCTTTTAGCATGGTATAACCATACTGTTACTCCTTTGGCATGGTATAACTACATCATAGTTGAATTCTGGATTTATGGTATTGTTAAAGTTTCAAACTACTTACTGAAACATTGCTGCATTACAGCTTGACCGTTTCTTTTTTGAAAACAAAAAGACTTACAATTTTAGTTTATTTTCATAATAATTATAAGCCAATCTATTTTTGTATGAATGCTATAGTCTATGGATTAACAGACTTTCACTAGATTAGGTGTTATTTTATTTGAAATAAATAAAATGTCTATAAGAAAGAGATAAGAATACAAACAGATCAGCAACAGCAGCCTGCCCAACAGAACTAAAATGTAAATAAAGGATGTCAGACTCTGATAATGAAGCAACAAAGTTGTTTTCACAACCTTTAAGGAAACTACAGTAATCCTTCAGGTTCATAGGTTCATAGGTGTGTACTAGGCAAATGGTCCTGGGGCCTTTACAAGCCTAGCCATAGCATTACCCTGGCATAATGCCACCCGACCTTAGTTCCCAGTGCCTCTGTCAAGTAGAGCCACTGGAGTTATGCCCAGGGTGAATTTTCTGTTTCCCATCCACTCATCAAGATTTCTCTTGAAGAGTGTCAGCGAGGTGCACTGCTTGACATGTATGGGAAGTCTGTTCCATAGCATGGGCAGTTTCTGGTTTATGAACCTGTCCCTCCAGCATGTTCTGTTAATTGTGGTAATGAGGTTGAAGTCTCTGGCATGTGTGGTGCAGAGGGATTGGGATTTCTTTAGATGTAGCATTTCTAACAGACCTGGGTCAGACATGGCTTTGTAAGTCAAACAGAGATCGCCACTAAGTAGGTGATATGACACAGAGAATAGTTGGAGTTTTTTGAGTCTGTCCATATAGGACACGTGTTTAAGGCCTAGGAACCTCTTTGTGAGGTACTTCTGCAGCCTCTACAGTTGTTGCAGGTGTCTAGTGAGGTACATGCCAAATGAGGCATTGTACTCCTTGATTGGCCTAATGAGGGAAGAGTAGAGGGAGACAATGACCACTTTCTTTCTGGGTGCAAAACAATTAGTAATGAGATGTGTCACATAGAAGGACTTTCTGACCACATTGGCAATGTGGTGATCAAAAGAGAGGTTGCTGTCAACCTGTGTTCCCAGATCTCTTATAACACTTTCTGTGTTCAATGGACTACCATCAATGTGGTAATTTATGGGAACTGGGTTTTTCTCAAAGGGGATGATGACACATTTTTGGCATTGAGCTTAAGACCATGGTTCTGACACCAGTCGTTGATGACAGTGAGGCCATTCTGTAGGATGTCAACATCAATTGGGGAGTTAGTAATAGCTCCCAACTTGCAATTGTCTGTGAATTTTGTCAGCCAGAGACTGTAGCAGTGTGCCATTCAGCAGAGTCTTAGCCTGAGGTGAAGCTGTGATTGAACAGGGCGCACAGGTGAGGTGCCAGTTCACTCTGTAGTTCATGTAGAACACAACCAGGGATATTGTTAGATCCCATAGAAGCTGTATTCTTAGCCTTGGACAGTTCTGTTTTAACCTGTGCAGCAGTAATACTGGGTGCCTGGCAATCTACTGGTATTGTGGTTGGTCCTTTGGGGGGTAAAGTTGGCACTGAATCTGTCAGCCAGTATACTGGCGATATCTGTTGGCTTAGTGTAGGAGGTACCATTGTGCAGTAGGTCAAAGCAAATCTGCTTTGCATAACTATAGAAGGCCTTGTGGCTGTCTTTGCTATCTGCTGCAATTCTGTTTTCATAGCTAGCTTTAGAGGATTTGATGAGGGATCTCAACTTTTTGTTGAGGCTGATAAGGGAGTTTTTCCAGTCTTGGGACTTCACCTTATTCCGCATCAGTTTCCTCCTTCTGTTGTAGAGCTTGTTTATGGCAGGGGACCACCAGATTGGCTTCCTTTTTTTGGAGGAGAGTGTCTTGGTTCTATTGGGTATAGTGAGATCCATGCATTTGTGTACTTATTCATACAGTGCATTGGTGTATGATTCTGCGGTTATACAACTATTCTCCATTTGTATGGGTGCTGTGAAGTTAGCCACCTCTGTTTTTAGGAGCCCAAAGTTAGCTTTGTTGAAGTTTTTCATGGTGGTTGGGAGGAATGTTGATTTCCAAGGTGATTTGTTTGTGGTTGGATCTAACCAGGGAGGAGCTGACTACTGGTGTAGAGCAACAGTCGCCCATGTTAGTAATGACCAGGTCAAGGATGTTGCTACCTCTAGTGGGGGTAAGAATGAGTTGGTCCAGAGCATTGGAATTAATGAACTCCAGGAAACATTGGGCAAGTGTATTGGTACATGAGTAGTTTACCCAGTTAATAGAGGGGTACTTGAAGTCACCTAGTAAGAGATTGTTAGGTTGGACCCTAATATTCTCCAGGGTGTTTAGGAATGTGAAGTATGTGTCTTGGGACATGGTTGGGGAGATACAGCAGGCTACGACCTGAATCACTGTCTTACCCACTGTTAGCTGCACCTGAAGTATCTCTGATGCATTATGTTGGGCTACCAGTCTGGAGGTGTGCACATCTTTTATGAATATGGAAACACCACCGCCTTTGGAGCTTCGGTCCAAGTTCTGGGGCCGAATGGTGTGGAATGTGGTATAGCCTGGTAGTGCAGGGGTGCTTTCTGCTGCCTTGAACCAGGTCTCTGTTACATCACAAATGTCGATGTTCTCCATTTTAAGGAATGCCTAGAGTGAGTGCATTTTGAGATATAGACTTCTAGCATTGAGCAACATGACCCTCAGATTGCATTTGCTTGTAGCTGTTACTGTGGTAATTTGGTCTTTGGAACACGGCTTAAAAAAGGCACTATAGGGGGTGGCAAGAGCCTTGGCCAGTATCTGGAAACCCAGGGGTGACAGATGCAGGCCATTTCTGGCAAAACATCGAGGTCTGTCAATCATGTCATCCCAGGCAGATACTGGATCTCCTTGGAATGACACCAGAAACTTTGTCAATTGTTGAAATCAATCATGTTCTGCTTGTACTGTGATATAATTCTGGGTGATGGTAGGATGCACCTCAGGGCTAGGGCCATACCTGCCTGGGCTACACAATCCAGGAGCTCCTCCATGTCTCTTTTCATGTAGTCTGGGGAGGTACATCTCAGATCATTCACACCCACATGTACAATGACAGAGTCATATTTGTACCTGTTGTTGAGGGATCTGAGTGCATACATTATGTGGTGAATCCTGGCACCTGACAGGCAGCTGACTGTTACTTTCTCCTTATTCAACCTAGTGAGTGGGACATCAATGTGCCTCACTTTCAAGTCACATATGACTAGTGTGTTGGGCATGCTGTTTTGCCTTAGGGGCTTTGGTTGAGTGGCACACTGTTTAAGAGCGTTATGTGTCTCATGATTAGTGTTATGTTGTGGTGGTTGAGTGTGCTTCTGCCTTGGAGGTCTCTGCTGCTTGGGTAGATTTTTATTGAGAGCCTCTGTGAAGATGGGTGTGTGCTTTGTGTTTTTATGTGAAGGCAGTGCTGGTGTATGTTCTGGAGGGCTATGTGTTCCATGTGGTGTGGTGCAAGTGTTGACCTTCTCCTCTTGACCAGCTATTCCAGTCTTGGCTGGAGAGTGTGTGGCTTCCAATTTGGATATATAAGTGCATCTCTCTCAAGTCTGAGTGTTGAAAGGTAGGAAGAGAGGGTTGCTGTGTACATGAGGCAGTTGCTACATTGCGTCAGGATGCCCAAGTTCACCAGGTTAATAGGAGAAAGCACAGTTAACAGTTTATACATGCCTGGAGGGGTGGGCATTGATAATAAGTACTGGATCTGTTTCCTTGTAGAACATTTTAGTTTTGGTAGCACTTGTGTGCTACAATAATTGCTACAAGAAGGGTGGTAAAATGCTAGACTAATAAGGTAGTATAAGTGCAGGAGAGGAGAGAACTAGTAGATCTAAGGGAAAATTTGAAGAGCAGACTCTGGCACCACTCAGAAGCTTACAAACAGTCCGGTAGCAAGTCTGTATCTGGACTAGACTAGTTACAGGAAAGGTGGGAAACAAGTGCAAATGTGGGTTTTTAAACTGGAAAGTTGAGAGAGATGGAAAAACTGTCAAAACGGCCAATAAACTACAATTTATGGGTCAGGAACCACTCCTTTTGTGGTAGATAGGCTACCTATTGCTTACCACTTTCACTGATAAGCTAGAAGGCTTCCCTCCAACACAGAAAGGCTTCGGGAGCTCAGAAGCTTACAAGCAGTCCTGTATACAGCAAATCTGTATCTGGATCAGACTAGTTACAGGAAAGGGGGGAAACAAGTGCAAATGCAGGCTTTTAAATCAGGAAGTTGAGAAAGATGGAAAAACTGGCAAAATGACCAATAACTACAATTTCTGGGCCAGAAACCATTTCTTATGTGGTAGATAGGTTACCTAGTGCTTACCACTCCCACTGACAAGTTAGAAGGCTTCCCTCCAACACAGAAAGGCTTGAGAGGGCTCAGGAGATTGCAAACAGTCCTGGATACAGCAAATCTGTATCTGGACTAGACTAGTTACAGGAAAGGGGGGAAACAAGCTTAGAATTTTTTTTTAGTAAAGTGGAAAAGGAGAAAGCTGGAACAGAAGATAATTCAAGGTTAAGAGTCTAAGTGGGTTGGCCTTCACAAATGTTTTATCTCTGTTAGGTAGAATGAACTAATGACACTAGACTGGGAGGAGTATCCCATATCAAATATACAGTATGGGCAGACAACTGCAAAGCCACCAAGTATAACAACAAGACAGCAATAGGGAGGGGGCTGGAAGCTATTACAGCTACTAGCTCTAGCCACTAAATGAAAGTTTAAACAGATAAAAGAGCAAGGAGACTCTAGACAATGTTTTTAACTGCAAACAAATCAGTTACATGATACCTGACTAGAAAAGAGAAACCTCAAAAAAATGTACATAAAAGTATGGATAGAGCACTCACAAACAGAAAATACAACTCTCAGTATGAAAAAGCAGTTTACAGTTAAGTAATTCAGTAAACATGCAATTAGAGTAATGAAACAGTATTTAGCAATGAAAAATACAGTTAAAACAGTATAAAACAGTACATAAATGCAGTGAAACAGTAAAAAAAATTATAACAGTGCAAAATGTAGTAGATTAACTGTATAGCACAATTATAAGTATTACAGAAGTGCAATTCAATGAAATAAGTTTAAGAAATAACTTATTCTGCTCTTGGAATTTTAAGTAATTTCTGCTTAGTCTCGGTAATTAATCACCATCCACAGCCCTTTGCAGACACAGGGTTTATATACCAGACAGTATGGAAGAATCAAGAAGATCGAATTACTACTCAATCCTACTTGCCCCTGCTGTTACCCAATCACTTGTGCTACAGAAGGCCAGGAAACCCTGTTACTCTCAATAATAATGAAGACAACACACTCAGCAGAAAATGACTGCAGAAACACAGGAAACGTAACAAACAAAACTACCAGGCCTGGACAAAAGCAGGCCTCTATTAAGATTATGCCACCTGAGCACAACACAGAAACCTCACGATAAATGCGTACAAAGTGCATTCACAAACAGAAAATACAAGTCTCAGTATAAAAAATCAGTTTACACTTTAGTAATTCAATAAAAATGCAATTATAGTAATGCACACTATTACAGCTACTAGCTGTAGCCACTAAATGAAAGTTTTAAACAGATAAAGGAGCAAGGAGACTCTAGAGAATGCTTTTAACTGCAAACAAGGATACTGAAAGTCTGTAAATAATCTATATACTAACTCTAAAAGCTCATGATTAAACATCCTGGACCACCCAATGCCTAAAGATATAGCTAACACATTTGCTGATATTTTACATTTCATTTTAAAGAAAATCCAGTCTGAAGACCCCAAGATCAAATTAAATATAGGAAATCTAGGAGCAAAACCAAAAAAATCCATTTTACAAGACAAAAAATAATACTACTGCAAGTTACAGACAGTAAATCAAAACAACCCTCAGAAGTTTTGGGGAGGATTGAATAATCTACTTCATCCTGGACAAGCTTCTACCCTCATCCCAGCTGCTACTATTGATAAACCCCCTGAGGATGTTTCAGATAGTTTTAACTGATTCTTTACTGAGACAATTCAAGCCCTAGCAAGCCAACTACCTCCTAGCTCCCCTGGTGTTGAAAGTACCACCCCTAGAAACCTACTCTCATTCAGCTTCCAACCAGTGGCCATGTCACTTATCCGTACCCTGATCAGAAAATTAAAACCCACCACACTCTCTGCTCAACTCCCCACCAAGTACCTTCAAAAACCAGCTGATGCTGTTGCCTACCCAGTATCAATACTAATTAATCTAACCATAACAGACACTAGAATTCCCACCATCTGGAAAATATCCTATGTAATCCCACTTCACAAAGGAGGCAGCTCTACTGAATTCTCCAATTATAGACCAATAGCCATACTCTCTCCACTTGCAAAGATTATGGAAAAATGTATTCACAGACAACTCATGCCCCACCTAACCCAGAATCACCTCATGGCAGATACCCAACACAGCTACCATCCACACCACAGCACTACTTCAGCCCTACTAGCTTTCACCAACACCATAAACCATAATCGCAACAACAATCATATATCCTCCACCCTCTTCTTGGGTCTTTCCAAGGCATTCAACATGGTTGACCACCAACTTCTAATACACACCCTGCAAATATTCTGTATAGATACTAAGGCCCTTCAATGGTTTACATCCTACCTAAATGGGAGACAGCAGGCTGTTCTTTGGCAGAACAAACTCTCTAACCTATTACCCAACACCCTTGGAGTAGCACAAGGCTCTATACTAGGGCCTCTGCTGTTTTCCATCTTCATTATCGACCTGTATACTGTCATCCCAAAAGGCAGTCGTATCCAATACGCTGATGACTCTATCCTGATCTGCTCCACCACATCTCCAGCAGACTTATGGTCTGTTACCCAGTCCACCTTTAACACTATAGAAAACTGGCTTTCTGAATGTCATTTGATACTAAATCCCAAAAAAACTAAAATTCTGTTATTGTCACCAACACAAAGGTCTCCTGCTTTTACCTTTACCATAAATGCAAATGATGGCACATTAATCTCCCCTGACCCCTCTACAAAACGACTAGGTGTCATTATAGATAACAATCTAAAATTTGACCTACATGTAAACCAATTGATCAAAACCATCAGTAAAAAACTAGGGTCACTTTACTGAATAAAAGCCTTCCTAATGTCTCCAGCTAAAATTGCCATAGCTCACTCTCACCTTCTCTCAACACTTCTGTACACATCCCCTATACTCTCTAATATAAACAAGAGTATACTTAACAAACTCTCAACCTCCTATAACCACATTGCTAGGTTTGCCACTGGGCTGCCTTTTAGGATACATCATTGCATCAATCATAACCAGCTTTTAGGATACATCATTGCATCAATCTTAACCAGCTTGGGTAGCTTGAACTACCCAGTCTAATTCAGTATAACCAACTGATCATGGCTTATAAAATCCTTTATAATCTGGATAATACTCCTGCACTTAAAAATCTTATCACCCCTATCACAACCAGTGACTGCTTAGATCCTGTAACAGACTATTAATTCAGGCAAGCAAAATTAACAATGCAGCTGGTGACTCTCTCTTTGCAAACTCTGTAGGCAGATCCTGGAACTCACTTCCAGCTGACATTACTTTACTCTCCTCCTTAGGTCAATTTAAAACTAGACTCAAACAACATCTGGCACTAAACTGGCTATGTCATTGTATCAAGCCTATCTAACTCTCTTCTAGATTGTGTAAAATCTATTAATCAGCTACTGTTTAATTTACCCCTGGCTTTCACCAGGGTTTAACTCAAACCTGTGGAACATGTTTATTATTATTTGCTTATGTACTCTTTCTCAAAATTATACTTGTAACATGTTATTAATGTTTCTGTTCACCTTGGAGCTTTTCTCCCCGGGCCTCCGCTGAAAATGGACATGCATCCAGTTGGACTACCCCGGTCAACAAATGCAAAATAAATAAATAAAATTTGCAACTATGATCAAAAAGATACCTGTTTCAGTGGACAAAATATCACCTGACAATCCTGACCTAGTCTTCGGTTTTAAGCCAACTGCCATAACAAGAGTTAGAGGGATTCTAGTTAAAATTAAAAAAATGGTTCCTTTTCTGTTAGTACCTCCCTCCAGCATACCTAAAAAAGTTAACAGCTTACATATTATACCAAAAGTAAAACTAATAAATATATATCTGAGATAAGGCACCATACTGCAAACATGAAAACAAGTTAAAATAATCCCACTTCACAAATGTGGAAACCAATGCTAGGCTGACTACTACACACATTTATTTATTTATTGCCTTCTTTATAACATTCTGGAATGCATTGTTCATACTCAACTCACAATTCACTTGCCAGACTACGCAAGCAATGATGCCTGACAGGGTGTGTGTTAATGTGTAATTAATGCCCACCCAGGGGTGTTGTGAGGCCCAAAGCCACAGGCGGAGGGCCTGTACACCCCTGGAAGGGCATTAATTACACATTAACACACACTGGAGGGCATTATTGTGATTACAGAATAGGATCTCTGTAAAATTGTTGTGTTTTACTTATGTATTTTTTTAAATTTTATTTTATTTTTCAATATATTTTTGATATAAAATAGTTCCTCTGCCTAATGTTTCATACTTGCTGTAGTATAACTTAATGGTGTTAGAGAAAGCATTTTACATCCAAAATATATTAAAAAATACATAAGTAAGTAAAACACAACAATTTTACAGAGACCCCTTTCTCTAACGGCTGGCCTGGCAGAGATCATTCTCTGTCTCTCTCTCCCACATAAATAAGTATGGTGTAATAGCTACATATAAGAATTACAAGTAAAGAAGTTTGCAGGTTAGTAAATCAGACTGATAGCATGCCATTTAACTGCGCTAATAACTAATTTTCTTACAGATGCTACAATAAAGTCATGAGAACAGTTTAAATCTTTAGCACATAACAACATATTATTAACAAACAAAAAACAACAAAAAAGCAGCCAGTGACTTGGTTGAGGAGCAATTTCAGTGAATTTCTGCATTAGAACCTATAAAAACACACACACACGCACACACACGCACACACACACACACACACACACACACACACACACACACACACACACACACACACACACACAGTCTTTCTGCTTTCATGCACACATTCACTCACACAAGATCCATCTCGTACTCTTTCTCAGTCTCTTACAGTCTCCAGCTGCTTTCATACACACATTCAGTTTCACTCTCTCTGGATCTCTCTCACACGCAGTCTTCTCTGCTTACATACATGCATTCACACACACATCACTCTCACTTTCTCTCTCACTCTCTAGATCTCACACAGACAAACACACACATAGACTCTCTGCTTTCATGCATGCAATCACTCATTCATGCAGACAGAAACATGCACACTCGATCAATCTCTCTCTCTTTCTCTCTCTCACTCTAATACATATGCTTTATTTTATTTATTTTTTATTTTTTATTTTACACTCACTAAACAGCAAAAGCACTGCTTAGCGAGTGTAAAATAACGGCTCGCTCGCTCTCACTTTCACTAAAATGCACACACACACAAACACACACCTGTTCTTTTTTTGTCGTATTTTTTACATTTTACACTCGCTAAACAACAGAAGTGCTACTTAGCAAGTGTGAAATAATGGTGGCTGTTTAGTTTTTCTCAGTCTGAGCTCCACGGTGGCTTGATAAGCTGCCATAAAGTGGTGGACTCGTTTTTCACTGGGCATTACTTGTACATTAATACCCTGCTGGAGAACGCTCACTCTCCAGTCAGGGTACTGATGTACAGTAAGCCCATTTTCTAATCTAAACCCTGTTAACCCACAGATACAACTGGGTTTTAGACCTGGCAATTGCATTCAAATAGCCCTATTAAAATTGGTAGAAAATTGGTAGAACATTGTTCCTACAAACTATGACAAAGTTGAAATTTCAGGTACAATATTCCATAATTTTTCCAGACCTTTGACATTGTAAACCATCATCTATTTACTGAAAGGCTTTACAGTCATGGATTTTCTTTTACCATTTTACAGTGGTTTAAAAAACTACTAAACATGTCACATTTCTTCAGTACAATGGCAAAAAACATCAAGCATTGAAGTATCTCAGGGATCAGTTCTTGGACAGCTACTCCAACATTTTCCCCATCTTTATGTACATTCACACTAATAGAACAGAAATCCTTCAACAAACAGACAACTTCTCTTTTCTGCATTCAGAAGCTGACTTACATAGTTGGATATCTGAGCTTCTGCTCATTTCTCATCAATAAATTGCTGGTGCTAATAAAATAGTCTAATAAATACTAAAGGAAGAAAAAATCTTTACCTTTCAAAAGCAGCTATGTAAATCCATCGAACAGCAAATAACAAAAATACAAAGTAAACTACGATCCTTCTAATGAGCACAAAATTAGGTGTAAACAGTTACTACCAACTAAGCTGTCAGGAGCATATTGATGCAATAGTAAAATATATCCACGGAAAACTAGGTGTACTCTTTAGGATTTGCTTTTACTACTGAACTCAAGGAAGAATGTTTTGGAATCATTATGACTTCCTAAACTTATGTATGACATAGAGGTCAAGTGAAACCTTAAGGTGGCTGCACTATCCTTAACAACAGCTGTATATAATAGCATTGCAGGATTTGCATCTGGGGCAAAGCCAACCATGTAAAAAGCTGTTTTTTTTTTGTTTTACTTTTTGTAATCGCAAATGTAATTCCTTGGTGCATATTTATGATTACTTGTTTACAATGATTTTTAGTAGAGATTAATGGTGATCGCCGGTGAGTTTTGATCAGACTCACTGGTAATTATTCAATATAAACTCCATTAAAACATACCTCTAAGGTGTTCCTTCATTTATCTACTAAAGGTATTCTGTGCTCTCCTATATCAGTGTTTTCACAACAAGACAACAGGACAGTGAGGTGTGATGTCATTAAATATGATCAGGCATTGTTTTTTAACAGTGTAGTGAAAACAGTGGGGTTGCTACTGGGAGTGGCTGTGCATCAGGGTTTAGCTCTGAGCCTGCAGCTTTCCATACTGGTGATGGACCACATTAGCAAACAGGGTGGAGGGGACAGATCAATAAAGTCGCTGTATGTACACGATGTGGCATTACAGACAGATTCTGAGAAAGAACCTCAGCAAAGGGTAGGGGAATTGAATGCAAAACTGAAGGCATATGGGATTAAACTGAAACATATAAGACAGTTGTAATGGCAGCAAATGAGGGAACTCAGAAGAAACTGAGAATTGAGATAGTAGGAAAAATAGTAGAACAGGTTAACAGCTTCAAGTATATGGGAGGGTTGGTTGAGGAGAATGGAAGTCTGAATGAGGAAGTCAAAGCTAGAATCAGAAAGGCTGCAGCCAACTAGCTCAGAGTGTCAGGGGTACTGCATGCCATAGAAGCTGAAAAGTAAGGCATACAAAATAGTGGTGTGACTAGTACTACTGTATGGTACAGAAACCTGGGCAGTAAAGGTAGACCAGCTGAGGAAGGTAGAGGTGGTGGAGATGAAGTGCTTGAGGCAAGTGATAGCATGCACACTGTGGGACAGATGAAGAAATGAGGACATCAGAGCAGATGCCCAAGGAAATCCAGTTTCAGAGAAAGTCAAAGAAAACAGATTATGGTGGTTCAGACAAATGTGCGGGAAAGCAGAAGACAATATAGTGAAGAAGCTTTGGGACAGACAGGAAAAAGGCAAGAGAAAACAAGGGCATCCATCAAAGAGGCGGATGATTGTGTGACAGAAAACCAGTGACAGTTAGGGATTACTGTCATAGAAAGAGGAGAGTGGCATTGAATAGAGAGAGATGGTGACAGTTCACATGACACCCCAACCCCATGGAAAAATGGAAAAAGGACGGTTGAAGATGATGATGGGGATGATGTTTTCTCACAGGCACCAAACCAATACTTACAAAATTTACTTGATTCCAGGACTTTGTTTCATTCTGACAGATTGTAATGGATTAAAGTGAGATGGGAACAGGAGGACCTCAGCTCTTCCTCGTCCTCTTGTACTGTGCTGCCTCCTGTAATTACTCCTGCCACAGGTTTAGTGTCCTTGGTAAGCATAAGGACAATCTGTCTTATCTTATGCAGGATCACCAAAGCCTGTACTGGCACTCAGTGGGCTGAATGCAGAGAAATATTCTTGGACAAAATGCTAGTCCATCACATCCCTCAATACACACACACACACACACACACACACACACACACACACACACACACACACACACACACACACACACACACACACGCACACACACAAACACTGACAGGAAATTTGGAGATTTATCATTTCACCTAATGCCATATCCTTTGGAGGACTCTGGAGATCCCAGAAAAGACCCACAAATACAAAGGAAGAGCACACAGACTCTATACAGAAAGCATCCCAGCTAAGGACCAAACAGGGAGACCAAGCTCTAAGAGTCAGCAATGCTAACCACTCTATCAATGGGTCACTACTTTTCAGTACAGCCACTGATAATGGGACAAAATTGGTCACACATGTCAGCTGCTGTGATTTAGGCACAGCAATCTTTTTTTTTCCTTTCACTGCTGGATTTACCCCTGCTTTAACTACATTTATTTAAGTTTTCACTAAAGTTACAGCAATCTGTAGGTACACATCTCACTGAATCAGGACTACAACATTTATGTTTTTATTGCATATTTTCAGTGAAATTGTCTGTTACTGCAGAGGTTATATCCATGAGTGCATCCCAGACACGTCAGGAATGCTTAACTCATTCAAGCCTATAGCACTTTTTTTTGTATTCTTCCAATTAACACCCATAGAACCTTATGGCATTCAGAAATTTTTTTGGGTCTGTCATCTTTAAATGAGTGAGTTATAAAACTAATAATAGGCATTATTAGAAAGTGCAAGGTGTAATTAACAAAATGATACAAAGACTGACACCCTTGAATACTCTGCAGTGGATAAATTAATGACTGTTTTCCCTTTATTATTTACATTTTCATAATTGCATTCATATTTTCATAACTGAGAGGCGTACACGGTATTGAGGGGCATACTATGAAATACCCTCATGGGAGAAAGAAAAGTATAATTGCCAATGTGCAATTACAGTATACTATACTGGTGATATTGGCAGTTAATTGCTGGTAATTAAGAAAATATGAAATCTTTTCATATGTACTTATTTCTAAAGCTGAGTGACTTACAGACTATTGCATAGAATCAGAAGAAACCTTAGATGATGATGAAGAAAATTGCGACTGAAATTTGCACTCTAAGTTGCACAACTTGAGAGAGAGATATTCAGGGTTATTTATATTGTTGGTTATACAAATAAACATATTTCTGTAAATATCTTAGTAAGCATGCACACAGAAAGGAATATTTTGCTGTCATGAGAAAGCTAATGTGTGGCTAACAAAAGTACGTTGACAAAATACATCTTGGATGTACAGTTTCCAAGATATGATAATTTGTTTGAGAAACATTACATAAAAATATCATTATCTTTTTGGACTCATAATAATATAGTATAGCATTGATGTGATGGCTGTGACTGTACTGACTGTTATCAATGCAAAGAAGGCTTTTTACTGATAACATTACTGTTTGTACAATTTTAAAAGCTTTCATTGCTCACAAAATATTTGCATTTCTTTGTGTGATGTTTCAAAATTGGTTTCCCAGAAAATGCTTTGGAATGTAACAATGTCTGTAGACAAGTGGAGGTGTGACATTCCACTTCACACATGTGTTAATGAGTTAATGATTTGGACACTGTAGGAGTCTCATGACATTCCACATCACACAGGTGTTAATGAGTTAATGGCCTGAACACTGTAGGAGTCTCCTGACATTCCACATCACACAGGTGTTAATGAATTAATGACCTGGATAATATGGGAGCCTCCTGACATTCCACATCATACAGGTGTTAATGAGCTAATGACCTGGACACTGTAGGAGCCTCCTGACATTCCACATCATACAGGTGTTAATGAGTGAATGACCTGATCACTGTAGGAGCCTTCTGACATTCCAAATCACACACGTGTTAATGAGTCAATGAGTTAATAAGTCACTGTAGGAGCCTCCTGACATTCCACATCACAAAGGTGTTGAAGGGGAAATGACCTGGACACTGTAGGAGCATCCTGACATTCCACATCATACAGGTGTTAATGAGCTAATGCCCTGGACACTGTAGGAGCCTCCTGACATTCTACATCACACAGGTGTTAATGAGCTAATGACCTGGACACTGTAGGAGCCTCCTGACATTCCACATCATACAGGTGTTAATGAGTGAATGACCTGATCACTGTAGGAGCCTTCTGACATTCCAAATCACACACGTGTTAATGAGTCAATGAGTTAATAAGTCACTGTAGGAGCCTCCTGACATTCCACATCACAAAGGTGTTGAAGGGGAAATGACCTGGACACTGTAGGAGCCTCCCGACATTTCACATCACACAGGTGTTAATGACTTAGACACTGTAGGAGCCTACTGACATTCCACATCACACAGGTGTTAATGACATGGACACTGTAGGAGCCTCCTAACATTCCAGGTCACACAGGTGTTAATGACCTAGGCACTGTATCAGCATCCTGACATTCCATATTACTCAGTGATTAATGATCTGGACACTGTAGGAGCCTCCTGCCATTCCACATCACACAGGTGTTGATGAGCAAATGACCAGGACACTCTAGGAGCCTCCTAACATTCTACATCACACAGATGTTGATGAGTGAATGACCATGACACTGTAGGAATGTCCTGGCATTCCACATCACACAGGTGTTAATAGATTATTGTGCTGGACGCTGTAGAAGCTTCCTAACATTCCACATCATACAGGTTTTAATGCCTTAATGACCTGGACACTGTAAAAGCATCCTGATATTCCACATTACGCAGGGGTTAATTACCTGGACACTGTAGGAGCCTCCTGACATTCCACATCACACAGGTGTTGATAAGCAAATGACCAGGAAACTGCAGAAGCCTCCTAGCATTCTACATCAAACAGGTGTTGATGAGTGAATGACCAGGACACTGTAGTAGCCTCCTGACATTCCACATCACACAGGTGTTGATGAGCGAATGACCAGGACACTGTAGGAGCCTCCTGACATTCCACCTCACACAGGTGTTAATGAGCAAATGACCAGGACACTGTAAGAGTCTCCTAACATTCTACATCACACAAATGTTGAGTGAATGACCAGGACACTGTAGTAGCCTCCTGACATTCCACATCACACAGATGCTAATGAGTTAATGACCAGGACACTGTAGTAGCCTCCTGACATTCCACATCACATAGGTGCTAATGAGTTAATGACCTGGACACTTTAGTAGCCTCCTGACATTCCACATCACACTTGTGTTGATGAGCGAATGACCAGGATACTGTAGGAGCCTCCTGACATTCCACATCACACAGGTGTTAATCAGTGAATGACCTGGACACTGTAGGCATGTCCTGACATTCCACATCACACAAGTGTTAATGAGTTAATGACCTGGACACTGTAGGAGGCTCCTAACATTCCACATCGTACAGGTGTTAATGCCTTAATGACCTGGACACTGTAAACGCATCCTGATATTTCACATCACAGCGGTGTTAATGAGCTAATGACCTGGACACTGTATCAGCATCCTGATATTCCACATTACACAGAGGTTAATGACCTGGACACTGTAGGAGCCTCCTGACATTCCACATCCTGCAGGTGTTGATGAGTGAATGACCATGACACTGTAGAAGTCTCCTGACATTCCACATCACACAGGTGTTGATGAGTGAATGACCATGACATTGTAGGAGCCTCCTGACATTCTACATCACACAGGTGTTGATGAGTGAATGACCAGGACACTGTATGAGCCTTCTGACATTCCACATCACACAGGTGTTGATGAGCAAATGACTAGGACACTGTAGGAGCCTCCTAACATTCTACATCACACAGGTGTTGATGAGTGAATGACCAGGACACTGTAGGAGCCTCCTGACATTCCACATCACACAGGTGCTAATGAGTTAATGACCATGACACTGTAGGAGCCTCCTGACAGTCCACATAACACAGGTGTTGATGAGTGGATAACCATGACACTGTAGGAGCCTCCTAACATTCTACATCACACAGGTGCTAATGAGTTAATGACCGGGACACTGTAGTAGCCTCCTGACATTCCACAACACACAAGTGCTAATGAGTTAATGACCTGGACACTTTAGGGGCCTCCTGACATTTCACATCACACAGGTGTCAATGACTTGGATACTGTAGGAGCCTCCCAATATTCCACATAACACAGATGTTAATGACCTGGACACTGTAGGAGCCTAGTGACATTCCACATCACATAGGTGTTAATGAGTTAATGACTTAGACACTGTTGGAGCCTCCTAACATTCCACATCACACAGGTGTTAATCGGTGAATGACCTGGACACTGTAGGAGCCTCCTGACATTCCACATCACACAGGTGTTAATTAGTGAATGATCTGGACACTGTAGGAATGTCCTGACATTCCGCATCACACAGGTGTCAATGAGTTAATGACCGAGACACTGTAGGAGCCTCCTAACATTCCACATCATACAAGTGTTAATGTCTTAATGACCTGGACACTATAAAAGCATCCTGGTATTCCACATCACAGAGGTGTTAATGAGCTAATGACCTGGACACTGTATCAGGATCCTGACATTACACATTACACAGGGGTTAATGACCTGGACACTGTAGTAGCCTCCTGACATTCCACATCACACACGTATTAATAAATGAATGACCTGGACACTGTAAGAGCCTCCTGACATTCCACATCACACAGGTGTTGATGAGCGAATGACCATGACACTGTACAAGCCTCCTTACATTCTACATCACACAGGTGTTGATGAATGAATGACCAGGACACTGTATGAGCCTCCTGACATTCCACATCACAAAGGTGTTAATGAGTTAATGACCTGCACACTGTAGGAGCCTCCCGACATTGCACATCACACAGGTGTTAATCAGTGAATGACCAAGACACTATAGGAGTCTCGTGACATTCCACATCACATAGGTGTCAATGACTTGGACACTTTAGGAGCCTCCCAACATTCCACATCACACAGGTGTTAATGAGTTAATGAGCTGCACACTATAGGAGCCTCTCAACATTCCACATCACACAGGTATTAATGAGGGAAACTATAGGAGCTTCTCAACCTTCCACATCACACAGGTGTTGATGACATATTGAGCTAGACACTATAGGAACCTCTTGACATTCCACATCAAACAGTTGTTGATGAGTTAATAATCTAGACACTGTAGGAACGTCCTGGGGAGAGGAGACACAACGAGTGGCTCAAACTGGCTTATCCATTTTTTTGAGGCAGGAGATGATTAATTCCCAATGGAAGCTGTACAGTTGTACTGCATGTCTGTAAGTTACAGCTTTTAATTCATTATTTTAGTCAGCATTTTGTTAATGTCTAGCCTTACAACATCTGGGTAAGCTCTTTTTTGAAATATCTTTTAGCCCATGTTCACTAATCCAGTAAATTGATGCACTGTTTTTGGCATTTAAGTGGTCTGATGTTTGAAAATAAATCTTGTTTTTCAATTGTAGGGTAACTGAAGGCCAGGCTAACTTGTATAAATTGTGATTACTTGCTAAATAGAAGTGTGGGTGTTATTTTCTGTTGAGAGACCCAAGCGCTTTTATCAAGTCTGTACTTGCATTGTTTGCCTGTTCCAGTCTATTCTACAATAAAGCTAAGTGGCTGAAATATTTCCTACTCTCCATGACTGTTATTGTATTCTTAAACCCAATGTCTCTGTTTTTGTCTGTCACTTATATAAATTTGAGCATACAATTCCCTTCCTCTTCTCTTTCAAAGGTTGTCATTAAGTACAAAAGTAATAATTTTTTAAAGTAAACCCCTATTTAATTACTTTTACCCACTAGTTATATTCCATAGATCTTTAATACCCACCAGCCAATCTGTATTACTCATTTAAACTTGGTGTTCTGGAGTCACCTGCCCTTAGTAAAACTTTGTCTTTGGAAGCTCCTCTTAGTCTCATCTCATCTGATCCAACTAGTCAGCACCAGAAAATCAGACTGGAAGTTCCACTCCTTAGACTGCTAAAACTCAGGTTATTTTCCATTTCACGTCTGCCTCCCTGCACAGTCTAGTACCTAGAAGTATCAACCATTTTTTCCATTTGTCTTTTCTAGGACAATACAAACATTCAGTGGACAGCCTACCATATATTTTGCATAGTCTACCATAATTACATCTTACTGTCTTCCATATACTAAACACCTAAAGCAATGAACAAGATAGAAAGTCGACCTACTAGTTTCATCTCTGTTGCCAGCCTTTTAGCACAATGTAAGACAGTGTGCTTACAGATTTCTCCTAATAAGACAGTACACTAACTGCCCTCTGCTTACAAATAATGAACTTATTCTCAACATTTCCCTCTCACCTAAAAACTTGTCTGGTGACCTTCATACATTATCCATCTTTAATCACACCAAAATGCCTTATGCTGAGGCTGTAAAAATCACTCCCAGAGCCTCTTAGCAATAATAAGATCAAGTCTCAGCAAAAATGAGGCTACTTATTCACCTCATACATACCTACCATAAACAGTTAACCTGAGCAAAAACACTCCAGACCATTCACTCTGATCCACAGCAACAATAGAAGCATTTTATTGTTAGATACACTGACTCCTCACTCACAAGGCTAGACAAGGAGAGGGCCACTGTAAGTTTCCTTTCAGATTATAGGATTTCTGACATTACAAGAACCTAAGGACCCTAGTGACCCTAACTCAAGACAAATATGACTATATACATGAAGAAGTTAATGACTTGAGATGTAAAACCCTAAGGGGCATTCAGAGGGACATCATAACTTTCCATTCATGTTGCTAATTCATGTTACTAATGCAGGTAAGACACTGAGCCTGAGGGGAAAAGATACAAGATTTTAATACTTGGTTAAATAGCTGGTGCTTTTCCATCGGAATACAGAATGTGTCAGTATGGGAAGGAATGCTTGACAGTCTGGCTTGCTCACAAAGAATGGTCTTAACCTTTTGCTCAAAGGCTTCTGCATAATGGCTAAAGCCTTTGGTTTAGTTTTTAATTAGAGTCCACCTGATTCGTGATCATACCAATGTAACTAACATATCTTTCCAATAAATGGATAACATTAATGTGATTCTCTTCTGTGCCAGAAGTCTAAATGATAAATTGCATTATCTTGAGGAACTTAACATCTATGTTTGCATAGTTACTGAGACTTGATTTAAAGGTAAAGTGAGTAATTCCTCTCTACCTTGATTTTGTACTCTTCATGTCTTCAGACATAATGGCAACTGTGGAGGAGTCTCAATATTTGTCAAAGAACATTTTGTTCCTTAGGAACTCACAAATTAAATTCACTGGATGGCAGATTATTCTATATAGGATTAATTAGCAAATAATAGCTTCCTATAGCATGGGTGCTGGAACCATAGAGCGGGGGACAAGGAGCAGAGCCCCCCACTTTCAACAGCTGACCAATGTGCCAACATACTACTGCCAGAGTAGCAAAGCACATAATTGTTCACGTTGGTAATTCCCAGGTAACTGCAAACTTAGGCAGACAATGTTACCATGGAAATGGCTGTGCAGGTATTTCTGGGGAAGACTGATCAACTTCTTTGACAAAATATTTTGGATGAAGCCAAAAATATCACAGGAATGAAGGCTCAAAACTAGGGACAATTTTTAACTATTACTTATTCATTTAAATTTTTAACAGAACATGTTCTGAATCAACATGCTTATTCTGAACAATGGAAGTATGAAACTGCAATGTCTGGTGTTAGTGACTGACTGTAATCCTCTGCATACCTCTCAACTTTTGCTCAAGAATTCTGGACAAAAACAAAATAATGGGGGGAATAAAGGGCCAAAATCATGGATTGATTTTAAATATTGCTCTTATAAACTTAGAAAGCTGATAAAATAACAGGTTTTTCATTAGCATACATTTTCTGTAGGATATAACATCTCAGACTCAAATGTTTCATTATTTAGTGAGCACAATCCTAAATGGTTTGCCAGAAAACCACAGATTTTATGAGGAACAGACCAAAGATATAAAGTAATAATCTGGACATTCTGTGAAATTTTACAGAGTTCAGAGTTAAGATCCTGAGTGATTTACCAGAAAATCAAACATTTTACAAGGGACTGTGCAAACATATGAGGCAAAATCAGGGGTATTCTGCACATTTCTGGGCTGAGTGATTGATTGATGTTTGTTTACCAGGTAAGTGGGCTCATCTATTTATTCTTTTTGGATACAACCTGGGATCAATAGCAGTAAAGACAATACTTTTATAAAACTACATCTGGAGCATTTCTCCCTGGGCCTCCGCTGAAAACAGGCTCTGTGGAACCTAGTCGGACATTCCCGGTCAACAAATGTTAAATAAATAAAAAATAAAAATAAAAATAAAGACAATACTTTTATAAAACTACAAAAATGCATTATATTCATGTACATACTTTGTATAGTTGAAAGGTCTGTTCCACAAGTAAAGTTTAATTACAATAAGTAGTGAAGACCTGCATGTTTATTGCCTGTCACCCACTAAGTACCAGAAAAGGCTTTTGTTCTCCTGTCTAATAGCCTGTTGCCTGTTTTAGGCAGAATTTTCCACACTGGTGCATTTCACTGGAGCTAGACTGACTTACAATCTAGTAATCGCTTTGCTATATTTAATTATTCATTAATTCTCTTACACACATTTTATACTTTAAAGCATCATTATGGTTGCAGACAGAGATTTCCTGGCAAGCTATTGGAGTAGCCATAAAAACATTAAGACATTAAAACAGTTTAGATTCATAGATATTCCAAGTCTAATGAATGTTATGACCATTCAAGCCTTGCAAGTACCCTTCCTCAGACAGCACCTTCTTTCTCCAGGAGAGCCATACCAGTGTAAAACCCAGAGTGAATTTGTGGATTCAGTCACTAGTTGATATTTAAAGTAAAATAGTGAATCACACTGTTTAATATGAGGGGAAGTTTATTCCAAAGGTACGGGAGGTGCCTCCCTATAAGCATGCCTCTCCACTTCACTGTATTTATCTATTGGTGAAGAATTATGTCTCTGGTTCTAAAATTGGTGGATATATTAGACATGTGTTGAGACAGGAGGTCCAAGACAATTGGGTCCAGTAAGAAAGACAGATCTTCCCTCAAAAGTCTGTAAGACACTGAATTAAGGGAAGGAGTTTTCAGCCCCCTTT
This sequence comes from Protopterus annectens, assembly GCF_019279795.1. NCBI lineage: Eukaryota > Metazoa > Chordata > Ceratodontiformes > Protopteridae > Protopterus > Protopterus annectens. The sequence goes on along the minus strand of NC_056741.1, from coordinate 1,703,712,654 downwards.
TTAGTAGCTCAGGGACTTAAGGCCTATGATTTTATGGGTCAGGGCCTTTGAGGGCTTTCTAATTGTTTGATATGTACAGTATAGAATTGATTATCTGAACTAACTGGGACCTAGAGTAGTTCAGATAATCAAACTGCTCGGATAATCAAACATATAATTGAACCGGATAAAAAACTTCTAAAATCTTGTTTTTTTCTGCACGCAGGAATACACTTTTCAACCATTCAATGATTCCAGTGGACAGTAAAGAATATTTTTCACACACAACCTAGCTACAAGCTCAAAAAACATGTTTAAGTGAATATATATAATGTTGACATATTCAGACTTTATGATTTTTCCTACCCCAAAACTTTGGAAGGCTGGTTCGGATAATTGATGTTTCAGATAATCAACTCTCTACTGTACTTGATAATTGGCCTGATCAATGCTAACTACATGGGAGTGATTACCTCTTTAGGCCATGCTGATATTCCCTTGGCAATTAGGTGGGCTAAATAGGATTTCCTGACAACTGTTGTCACATGATGATCAAAAGACAGGGAGCTACTGCCCCAAGTTTCTAAGTCCCTGACAACATCTTCATTTTGTAGTGGCTAAACAGTGTGATGATGGAAGGGGTTGTTTACCAATACTGACACTAGACTTTTTAGCATTTAGTCTGAGCTCACAATTAGTACTCCAATGGTTTACTAGGGAGACTTCATTTAGGAGAGTTTGTTAAGCCAGAGGTCTTAGCTCTCCAATTGATGGTCTGAGAAGTAAGTACCAAAAAGGAGAGGTCCCAGCACTGAGCCCCAGAGGACACCACTGGTCACTTTCATACTTACTGATGAGACATCAGCAACTTGCACTGTGTAGGGTCTGGCTTTCAGTTTGCTGTCCATCTTACCACATATGGGTCAGTTTTTAAAACAACTAGGTTTTGTATGATGCCACCATGGGGAATGATGTTGAAGTCCTTCACCAAGTCAAGATACACCAAGTGCAGTGCATGGTCATCACCTCTACAGACTCTGTAACTCTTTTGAAGATGTTAACCAGGTTAACTAGAGAGGATCTACCTTTCACAAAGTCAAACTGTTTGGGGTGAAGTCAAACAAGAGTTGTGATAGCACAGTTTATGAGGTTAGTTATAATACCGCCCATGTTTATTTTTTCCCATGAGGCTTGTAAGGCTGATGGGACTTCAACTACCAACGTAAGTTGTAAGACCACCCTTATGAAGGGGCATCTCCACTGCAGTGGATCACTCATCAGGGACAAATCCAGTAATGAAATCTAAGTTAAACAGCCTAAGTAGTGTCTGCAAGGGCAAGTTTAATACTATTATGCAACCAGGTACATGATATGTAGTAGTAAATAAAGATGCAATCAAAAGGATTGTTGTATACCAGAAATCTGACAAAACCAAGCAGAATGCATGTAGTTTTTTATTTCTTATACAGGCTCTGTAGTGCTATAAAATGTTTTATGGAGCATACAAAAACGTGTTGATAAGCTGAGAGATGTATTTCAATTGGGCAGTCCTTAGCAGTACTGAATACTTTGACTCTGGCCTGTGGTCAAACAAAACCGTTGGAAGAGGATTTCATGGACCTCCTGCTATCTAATACCCCCAATGCTCCCCTACATCTGCCATATCCTGGCCTTACCACACCACTAAGATTACCTTTTTTTCTTGTTTATTCATACTTTGCTGTACATGTGACATCCCTCCTCTGGGCCAGTAATCAAGGAGCCTGAATCCTCACCACTAACAACAGTGGGGAAGGTTCACTTACAACAAAAATAGATACACTCAGTATTTTCAGATGCAGCTCTCTGCACCAAGCACAATTTCCCTTAAGAGCACACAGGGAACACACTCCAGACCTGGGGCTGGACTTCTTTTCCAGGCCACAAATAACACTTTCTCTCTGCAGAAATCAGTGCTCTCTGTCCCTGTTCTAAGTAGCTGACACATACAGTCTTTGAGATTTGATTTTCACACGCACACGCACACACACACACACACACACACACACACACACACACACACACACACACACACACACGCACACACACACACACACACACACACACACACACACACACACACACACACCTGGGAAAGGCTGGCACAGATTTACCCACTATGCCACCTCCACCCAGACTATAAGGAAGATTCTCTGCCATCAGCCAGCTACTTTAAGGCTCTTACCAGGGTACCCAATTTCCCAAAGTAAAATTAATACTTATACAAATGGTGGTGTTAACCAATCGGCAAGACTTTCAGGAGCGTGATCCCACAATGCCACTGTGTAAATGCAAGTACTCTCAAAAAGTTAAAATATTTTCTAAAAGACCAGCCACAGTGAAAGGCTTAGATATATTTAATAATAAATAATAAAAGAAAAACTGAATATCTTTTTACAATAAACACAAGAGTTTTAATTCACAGAAACTATAAAAAATAAGACAGATGGAAAGACTCAGACAGATACAGAAAAGCAATACTTTTAGCTAATCTCACTGTTTTACTAACTGACTGAAGAATTACTGTTTTGTAGTTAAGTTAGTTTCAAAGTTTCATAGTATAGTACTAGGCTATCTGCCCTGGGGCATTTGTAAGCCTAGCCATAGTGATGTGGCTTTTGCCACCCCATGAAATGGTACAAAAAATGTACAGGATAAATTTAGAATACTATGCCTCTGCCTAGTAGTGACACAATGAAGGTCCCCTTATATAATAGAATTAGTTTACTGAGAGGTCTAGCAGTGACACAGATGTGACCCCTGGGGTAAACTTACGATCTCCCATCCACTCATCAAGATTTCTCTTGAAGAGAGTCAGTGAGGGGCTCTGCCTAATATGAACTGGGATCTTGTTCCAAAGCATGGGAAGCCTCTGGGTTATGAATCTATCCCTCCAGCATGTCCTATTCATACTTGTGCCGAGGTTTAAGTCTTTAGCTCTCGTGGTCCTGATGGATTTGGATTTTTTGAGGTGGAGCATGTCCATCAGATCCTGATTGGACATGGCCTTGTACGTCAGGCAGATATCACCTCTTAGCAGGCGGTATGCTACTGAATAGAGCTGAAGTTTCTTTAGTCTGGCAGAATAAGACATATGTTGGAGACCCTTGATCCTCTTGGTGAGGTACTTTTGTGGTCTCTCCAGCTGTTGCAAATGCCGGGTGAGGTACATACCAAATGGGGCATTGTACTCAATCATGGGTCTGATGAGGGAGGAGTATAGGGGTACAATGACATCCTTGGATCTGGATGTGAATCCCTTCATGATGAGGTGTGCAAGGTAGAATGTTTTTCTGACCACTTTGGCAACGTGGGTGTCAAATGAGAGGATGCTGTCGATTTGGGTCCCAGGTCTCTGATTACTTTTTCTGTACTCAGTGGGTTGCTGTCTATGTGATAATTTGTGGGTACTTTGTTTTTCCCAAAGGGGATGACTATACATTTTTTGGCATTTAGTTTAAGGCCGTGACTCCGGCACCAGTTGTCCATTTCTGTGAGGCCTTTTTGTAGGATGTATGTCTCCGCTGGTGTATCGACTATGGCACCTAGTTTGCAGTCATCTGTGAACTTTGTCAGCCACAGCCCTCCCATGTTTGCTTTAACATCTGAGAAATAAATGCCGAACAAGAGGGGTCCCAGGACAGATCCCTGTGGGACACCACTTGTGACTGGCTTTGAGTCTGACATTGCTCCAGCGATTTTAACTTTATGGGTTCTGCCCTTTAGCCAGTTTGCAACCCATCTAGTGACATCAGGGTTTACGTTTAAGCTGTTGAGCTTATCTATGATGCCTGAGTGGGGTATTGTGTCGAAGGCCTTAGCCAGGTAGGCTGTATGGACTGCTTTGCCCTCATCAATGGCTCTAATGACTGTTTCAAAAAAGTCAACCAGGTTCAAAAGGCAGGATCTGCCCTTTACAAAGCCGAACTGGGTAGGGTCAAGTGTCTGTAGGTCCCCTATGTCTCTGTTTATGAGTTCCATAATGATTCTTTCCATAGCTTTGCAGACCAGGCTGGTTAAGCTTATGGGGCAGTAGTTTCCAGGGTCTGTAGAGGCACCCCCTTTGTGGAGTGGGACCACTGTTGCTGTACGCCAGTGTTCAGGTACATATCCCAAAGTCAGGCTAAGGTTAAATAGCATTTTTATGTGTGGGTTTAGCTCCTCTTGGAGTTCACGTAACACGCAACCCGGGATACCGTCAGGTCCCATTGATGCTGTGTTTTTAGCTTTGTTTAGGGCGGTTCTCACTTGGACATCTCAGATGTTAGGGAGATTATATTCAGCTGGGATAAGTATTTCTTCTTTTGGGGGTGAGGGAGGGGAGAAATTTGCACTGAACCTGTCAGCCAGAATGTTGGCAATATCTGTGGGTTCAGTGTATTTTTTGTTGTTGTGAACCAACTCTGAGCATATCTGAGGGTTTCCGCCCAGGTTTCTAACATAGCTGAAGAAGGCTTTGTGGTTATCTTTAATGTCCTTAGCGATTTTTCTCTCAAAGTTGGCCTTGGATGTTTTTATGAGAGAATGTAGTTTTCTGCTAATGTTGATCAGAGATGTCTTCCCTTCATGGGATTTTGCTCTGACGTGCAGTAGCTTCCTTCTTTTGTTATACAATTTGTTAATGGCTGAGGTCCACCAGACAGGACGCTTGCCTTTGGTGGAGAGGGACTTGGATTTATTTAGGATTGCATGATCCATGCATTCTTGGAGATGTCCATAGAAAGCACTTGTGAAGGATTCGGCATTGTGGGATGTGATATCCACTGGCACAGTGGGCTTAAAGGATACCATCTCAGTCTTAAGAAGAGTGAAGTCTGCTTTTGAGAAGTTTTTCACTGTGGTCTTTTGTGCTGGGGGTGGAGGTGGGATATGTATATCCAGGGTGATTAGTTTGTGGTCGGATCTCACTAGTGAGGGGTATACTTCCAGTGTGGAGCATTTTGTCCCCATGTTTGTGATGATCAGGTCTAGTATATTATCTCCCCTAGTGGGAGAGGTGACTAGTTCCAGTGCATTTGAATTTATGAATTCCAGGAACCTTTGGGCTAGGGTATTAGGGCTAGAATAATGTACCCTATCTATGTTTGGGTAGTTGAAGTCTCCCAGTATGATGGTATATTTTGATACATTCATATCCTCCAATGTCTTCAGGAAGGCTGAGTGGGGTTCTTGAGATTGGGAGTGTGGTTTGTAACATGCTACCAGTTGTATAGCAGTTTTGCCTATGGTTAGTTGCACCTGTATGGTCTCTGATGCTTCATGTGTTGCTACTAACCTGGAGGTGTGGGTGTCCTTGATGAATATGGACACTCCCCCTCCCTTTGTGGTTCGGCCCGGGTTTTGGGGCCAAAAAACATGATACGAGGTATAGCCTGGTAGCACTGGGGTGCTCTCAAGAGCCTTGAACCAGGTTTCTGTTACTGCACAGACGTCCATGTTCTCCATGCTGAGGAGTGCATCAAGTGCCTGCATCTTGAGATTTAGACTTCTGGCATTGAGCAGCATTACCCTTATTTTTTTCCATTTTTATTTTCTAAGGAGGTGGGTTTGTCTTTTGAGCCTTGCCTAAAAAAGGCACTATGGGGGTGGCATGAGCCTTAGCCAATATCCGGAAGCCCAGTGGTCACAGGTGTAAGCAATCCCTTGCGAAGCAGTGTGGCTTGTCCAACATGTCATCCCAGGCAGACAGACATTGGATCCCCTTAGAATGACACCAGTACATGAGCCAATTATTAAAGCTGATCATCTTGTCTTTGTATTGTGGTATCATTCTTGGTGAGGGCAAGATGCTGCTCAGGGTCAGGGTCATACCAGCCTGGGCTACATAATCGGAGAGCTCCTCTATGTCTCTTTTCATGTAGTCCAGGGAGGTACGTCTCAGGTCATTCACACCAGCATGGACAATGATGGAGTCATATTTGCACTTGCTTTGGAGTGACTTGAGTGCGTGTGCTATGTGGTGGATCCTAGCTCCCGATAGAAAGCTCACAGTCACCCTCTCCTTGTTCAGCCTGGTCAGCGGGACATCAGTGTGTCTGACTATAGAGTCACCTATTACTAGTGTATCAGGCATGGTGTTTGGCCTTAAGGGCTGTGATTGGTTGACACATTGATTTATTGAAGTATGTGTTGCATGTGTTTTGTTTTGAGGTGGTGGATTTTTGGATGTCTGCTTTGGGAGCCTTTGTTGTTTTGGTAAGTTTTTTATTAGAGCCTCTGAGTATGTCTTTGTGTTTTATGTGTTTGGTTTGCAGTTGTGGTAGGTCTATGTGGGACTGGGATTGTTGTGTGTGTGGTTACCATCTCCTCTTGTCTGGTCATGCCAGCCCTGAGTTGAGAGTGTTCAGCCTCCAGTTTGGCTATATAGTTGCATCTCTCACATGTATTTGTGTTTGTTGGGAGGAGGAGAGGGTTGTCTGTGTACATGAGACAATTGTAGCATTGTCTCAAGATACCCAGATTGACCAGCTGAACTGGAGAGGACGCCAGTAATCTACCACTCAACATGCTAGAACAGTATAAGGGAGTGCTGTACCTTTAAGGGAAGTGGATATTCACAGGGGTGGTAAGTAAATGTAGTGCTTTACTTAGTACGAGAGTGCTTACTTAGTAGAGAAGTATTGAGAACAAGTGCTAGGCTTATAATATAGTGAGTAGTCTGATTATACTAAGAGTAGAGCTTCCTTAAGGGAAAATTTGAAGAGCAGACCTGACGGAGCCAGAAGAAGTTTAACCTTGTTTAACCGGTGCTGCGCTATGCGCACAACTGCACAAAGCTGTGCAAACGCAGATTTTAAACAGTGAACTACAAAAGAGCTAGAAATGGTCCAAAACAACCAATTACTACAGCTTCTTGTGCTGAGGTCACTTCCTGCAGGGACAGGTAGGCTGCTCAAGGCTCCCCACTCCCACTGGTGAGCAAAGAAACTTCCTTCTATCCAAGTAAGGTAATGGACAACACAGGAACTACACCACAGCCCAGAATACAGCAATGCCTGTAAACTGGTCTAAACTAGTCGAGGAGAGGCGGGAAAACAAGGATTATTTTTTGTTTTTATTTTTGATAGAAACACACAGAAAATGCAGAAACAGTGATAAATCAGTTACACAGGCTAGCACACTTTAGTGGGCAGCCTCAAAGGTTAAATTAAACAAACAAACAAACTTTTGATCAAATTTGACTAAAATGTAACTTTAAGTGCAGATTTTAAAATAATGCAGCAAACAGTTAAAAAACAGTCCAAGCTAGTTCAGGGTAAGCTACAGAAGCTATTCCAAGTAAAAAAAATCAAAGATACTTAAATCCAGAAAGTAGTCACTTTTCTGAGTTCCCTGTAGCTAGGACCACTCTGCAGGACCACGAGGAGCTTGTCTGAGCAGTATAGCCAGAAAAAAAAAACCCAGAGGTAGATTTTAAACAGTGAACTACAAAAGACCTAGAAATGGTCCAAAACAACCAATTACTACAGCTTCTTGTGCTGAGGTCACTTCCTACAGGGACAGGTAGGCTGCTCAAGGCTCCCCACTCCCCTGGTGAGCAAAGAAACTTCCTTCTATCCAAGTAAGGTAATGGACAACACAGGAACTACACCACAGCCCAGAATACAGCAATGCCTGTAAACTGGTCTAAACTAGTCGAGGAGAGGCGGGAAAACAAGGATTATTTTTTTGTTTTTTTGTTAGAAACACAATGAAAATGCAGAAACAGTGATAAATCAGTTACACAGGCTAGCACACTTTAGTGGGTAGCCTCAACAGTTAAATTAAACAAACAAACAAACAAACTTTCGATCAAATTCGACTAAAATGTAACTTTAAGTGCAGATTTTAAAATAATGCAGCAAACAGTTAAAAAACAGTTCAAGCTAGTTCAGGGTAAGCTACAGAAGCTATTCCAAATGAAAAAAAAAGCAAAGATACTTAAATCCAGAAAGTAGTCGCTTTTCTGAGTTCCCTGTAGCTAGTACCACTCTGCAGGACCACAAGGAGCTTGTCTGAGCAGTATAGCCAGAAAAAACGCCCAGAGGCGGATTTTAAACAGTGAACTACAAAAGACCTAGAAATGGTCTAAAACAATCAATTACTACAGCTTCTTGTGCTGAGGTCACTTCCTACAGGGACAGGTAGGCTGCTCAAGCCTCCCCACACCCACTGGTGAGCAAAGAAACTTCCTTCTATCCAAGTAAGGTAATGGACAAAAAAATATCAGGATTCACAGCAATAGGGCAACACACAGAAGTACCACAGAAGTCACAGGAAAATAAAGTTGAATTGAATTGAATTTAATGAAGCGCTTTTCGTCTGTGGTGTACACAAACTTCCTCAGACAAGAAGTATTACAAACTACATTTAACTGAACAGCAGCTTAAATATACAGCAGTATTAAGTCAAAGGTTCAATTAACCAATCAGGCACACCTTGAACCATGAATAAAAATTTTTAAAGTTAAAACGCAAGCTCACAAGACTTGAGTTCAATCACTCACATTATATTAAAATTAAAATTAAACTAAACAATCATAAAATCAGCCAGTTGTTAGCCTAACATCTAAATAGACACTAGTCACTACCTGATGTAAACAAGTGCAAGTCACAAAACAGTTCGAGTGTGTTACAAACTCATAAAGGCAAAAAGACTATCTAAACAGGTTCTTAAGTTTAAGAAGGCTGCTAATAGAGCAGCCTTCATTAAGACCTGGTAGAGCATAGGCATTTAATCTAATTTGCCATCGCAATTCAGACGCCTCTAATAATAGGTGTACAAGGGCTCCTCTGATAGTGTCATGCATTTGTTCTATAACCATAAACTTAAAATGGTGGTCTTTATGCTGAATGATGTGTTTAGCAAGAGCATTTTCATCTTTCGCTTTATTAATTGCATATTGATGTTCGTAGATCCGATCTTTTAATCTACGCTCGGTTTTACCTACATAAAAACCTGTGCATTTTTGGCATAATGCCACATAGACCACCATTTTAGAGTTACAAGTGCATCTGCATCTAATGTCATATCTAACATTATCAATGTCGAATCGGTTAGATTCAAGAATGTGGCGACATTGATTACAGTTTTGACATTTGAACATCCCAGGAGTACGGGTACTCTGCCGCTCAGGTTGTTCCAACAACATTTTCATATTTTTACCCCTTCTATATGTAACCTCAGGTTTAACTCCCAGTTTGTTCAAAATTGCAAGGTTGGAACAGAACAAGTTCCAGTTCTTAATAATAATGTCCATAATAGACCTACTACTTGGACAGTATGTAAGAATTAATCTAGTGTTATTATTGTGTATAGGAGTAGTTCCACCTATACATTCTAACCTAGGCTCAGCCAACCCGGTAGAACTGATGTTCAGTATAGGTTTGTAAAAACCACTGGATCTTTTGTTAATCACCTCATTGACTAAATTGTCTAGTAAGTTAAGCGGATAGCCTCTATGAAGGAACATATTCTTAAGTAAGTCACATTCCCTAAGAAAATCATCGTCCAGGCTCACCATCAGTGCTGCTCTGCAGCTGACCCTTAGCCACAGACCTTTTTTGGTAGCTAGGATGGCAGCTACTAAAATGAAGAAAAGAATTAGAGTAGGTAGGCTTTCTATATATACTGGCCACATATTTATTCAAGATGTCATTTTTTGCCAACCATACATCTAAATAGGCTATTGCCTCAGTATTGAAGGAAGAGGTAAAACTAAAAGTCAGTGGAATTATTAAGTAAATTTAATAATAACAGGCTATCAGCTTCTTCACCCTCTAATAAAATAAAGATGTCATCCAGGTAACGGGTGTAGTACTTGATCTTGGACACTACTACCGACTCATTATTTAATATGTTCTCCCTTTCCCAGTATGACATCACTATGTTGGCCAAGCTGGCTCCGCAGGGGGTCCCCATAGCCACCCCAGTTTTTTGTAGATAGAAATTCTCTCCTAGTAAAAAATAGTTGTTATAAAGGATCAAGTCCAACAGTTCAATCACAAGGGATATTTCATGGGGCGGGGCACCCTTACTCTTAAAGAAGAAGGCCACCCAGTCCAAAGCTGTCTGCAGAGGTATACAAGTGTATAAATCCTTGACGTCTATTGTCAGGAAATTATACTCTCTACTGAATGGAATGTTGTTTAACTTATCAAGAAAAGACCAAGAATCTTTACAGATTTGCTCTTCATCCTCAAGGTACTTCTGCAGGATAGTATCAACCAGCTTGGCACAAGGGTATGTAGGAGAGCCGCGCCCATCAACGAGTGGGCGCATAGGTGGATTAACAAGATCCTTGTGGATCTTGGGTATACCAAAGATGCAGGGGTACCTAGGAAATAATGTGGTAAGGTATTTCTGTTGACTTTGGTTAAGTCTACCCTCAAAAAACATTTCGTCCAAGGAACTCTTAATTTTATGATATGCATGGTTTACCTCAGACCTTGAACTAATCGTATACGCATCATTAGACAATAGGCCCAACATCCTGTCAAAGTAGTCCAATTGATCAAAGACTACAACCCCACCACCTTTATCGGGTTTACAGATTCTTAAGGAATGTAACTTAACATATTCCAACAGGGTCATTTCAGACTTCCCTAAATCTTTAGTACATTTACTTAAATGCAAATTACTATGTCTTAAATCAAGTTCACAGGTGGATTCAAACGCTTGTACTAATGGGTGCAGAGGTGGGTTAAACATGCTAGGGACAAACATATCAGATGGAGCATCCTGACTGAAACCACAAGTTTCAAACAGCAGATTAAAGTTCAATTTACGAGCAAACATCTTAATATCAATGATGGTGTTCACTAGATCGAACTTCTGTTGAGGTACATAGGTGTGTCCCTTAGATAAAAGGTCGGCCAGTTCATCAGGGATCAGCACGTTGGAGTAATTAAAGATATTAAAGTCACCAAGTTGGTTGGTAGAAATGACTGGACCCATACGTTGGTTAATGGGGGGAACCACAGTATCAGTCTCTACATCCTGCAAGTTATCAATAATAGACAAAGGTGAAAAGACACAAGGGACCTCGTTTACCACACAAGCCGAGGCTTCAATAAGGCAAGAAGACAGAGGTAGAGCCAGGTGAAAGGTACTCCTGGTATCTACTGCCTCTGAAAAAAATGTTTCTGTTGCTTCCCCTTAAAAGATTGCTGCAAGTTGTTCCTTTGCTTAGGGATAGCACCCTGTTTGTTGGTAGAAAAGTGTACCTGTTGCTGGCCCATGGTCGTAGTGTGAGGACCCTGCTGTTGTTTACGGTTCATAAGTCTCTCACTCCTTCTGACCCCTTGGTCAACAGGGGTATCCCCAAATGTATCAAGGTCCCTGATGTTATCCGATGCTGACTCGCCTCTACAGTTTGTGGTGGGAGGATCCCCACTACTACCGTTAGAATTCCAAGCTTGTGATGGCGCAGGGGGTGGATAAGCCACCCCTAACTGATATGCTTTTAAATCGCGCTCAAGTTTCTTGATTTTGTTGAATTTTAATTTAGACAGGTACTGGTCGATGCTGGTAAAACATCTATTATAATCATATTTGTACCTGCTAAATTCTACATGAGTTTTAATCGAATTGTCCAACACAGTAATTTCATCATTTAACTGTGTCACCCATACAGAGTAATGCTTAATCATAAGCTTTAAGAGGTCCTGGCCCTGTTGGTCAAATAAATTAATCAAATCCTTATGGAATTCTGAATTCAACACCAACCCTGTCGGGTATTGGAAATGCCTTAAGCCTTTAGGAATAACATTGCAAGCTATACATTCATTGAAATATGAAATTTCGAGTTTCAGTTTTTTAAGTTTCAATAAGAGTTTATCAAAAGTTTTTAATTTATCAGCTAAATCATTGCTGTTTACCTCATGGCCATCAGTAGAGTTGTCGTGCATCCTACGGGTAGCTTTATCACCATATCCTGTAAACACGAAATCCTCGGATAGCCAATTGCCCAAAACTGGGGCCCCATCGAGAATAGCACTTGGGAGAGGCCGACTGGTGTCTACTATACGGTCGGTAGGCTCAACCTGTCTCTGTAAGCAGCTAGGAAGACCTCCGGTTGATAATGGCTCTGTCCTAGCCGAACCTTCATCTAGTGTAGATGGATTTACTGTTCGTGCTACTTGCACTGAATTAGAAATAATTGCCGGTTGCACTGTATCAGGTGTAGTTACCGGAGCCAACCTGATGCTGGCTGCCGTTGGAGATTTAGACGTAGTGGCCAAACCTGGCCGTGACAAAGGGTTTAAAGACTCTCTGCCATTCGCTGAATTCAAGCTGCCGAAATCAGTGTTCCCATTAAGGGAAGGAACCGTAGCAGAGGAGTTCGTAGGTTGAACAGCGCCACCTGGTGCTTTCTCCATTGCAAACGGTTGGAAGCTGTTAATAAAAGGCAGAAAAAAATTCTTCATGTCCTGTTGTTGTGTGTCTAGCTTGTCGAGCCTCGCACACAGCGATTCCATTCTTTCAAATAAAGACTCAAATAAGTTATCCTGTGCAACTGTAGAAAGAGTAGCTGGTGCTGGAAGGGCACTATTACAGCTCTTCAGTAATGCTGGAGTAGCATTCGGAGAGAACCCATCATTGCTGTCAGATCCAGAAGCCATGAAACAACCAAGTACTAAACAGCACAAACCAGGAAAAAAATATCAGGATTCACAGCAATAGGGCAACACACAGAAGTACCACAGAAGTCACAGGAAAATAAAGTTGAATTGAATTGAATTTAATGAAGCGCTTTTCGTCTGTGGTGTACACAGACTTCCTCAGACAAGAAGTATTACAAACTACATTTAACTGAACAGCAGCTTAAATATACAGCAGTATTAAGTCAAAGGTTCAATTAACCAATCAGGCACACCTTGAACCATGAATAAAATTTTAAAGTTAAAGCCAAGCTCACAAGACTTGAGTTCAATCACTCACATTATATTAAAATTAAAATTAAACTAAACAATCATAAAATCAGCCAGTTGTTAGCCTAACATCTAAATAGACACTAGTCACTACCTGATGTAAACAAGTGCAAGTCACAAAACAGTTCGAGTGTGTTACAAACTCATAAAGGCAAAAAGACTATCTAAACAGGTTCTTAAGTTTAAGAAGGCTGCTAATAGAGCAGCCTTCATTAAGACCTGATAGAGCATAGGCATTTAATCTAATTTGCCATCGCAATTCAGACGCCTCTAATAATAGGTGTACAGGGGCTCCTCTGGTAGTGTCATGCATTTGTTCTATAACCATAAACTTAAAATGGTGGTCTTTATGCTGAATGATGTGTTTAGCAAGAGCATTTTCATCTTTCGCTTTATTAATTGCATATTGATGTTCGTAGATCCGATCTTTTAATCTAAGCTCGGTTTTACCTACATAAAAACCTGTGCATTTTTGGCATAATGCCACATAGACCACCATTTTAGAGTTACAAGTGCATCTGCATCTAATGTCATATCTAATCGGTTAGATTCAAGAATGTGGTGACATTGATTACAGTTTTGACATTTGAACATCCCAGGAGTACGGGTACTCTGCCGCTCAGGTTGTTCCAACAACATTTTCATATTTTTACCCCTTCTATATGTAACCTCAGGTTTAACTCCCAGTTTGTTCAAAATTGCAAGGTTGGAACGGAACAAGTTCCAGTTCTTAATAATAATGTCCATAATAGACCTACTACTTGGACAGTATGTAAGAATTAATCTAGTGTTATTATTGTGTATAGGAGTAGTTCCACCTATACATTCTAACCTAGGCTCAGCCAACCCGGTAGAACTGATGTTCAGTATAGGTTTGTAAAAACCACTGGATCTTTTGTTAATCACCTCATTGACTAAATTGTCTAGTAAGTTAAGTGGATAGCCTCTATGAAGGAACATATTGCTTTGGACTGGGTGGCCTTCTTCCTTAAGAGTAAGGGTGCCCCGCCCCATGAAATATCCCTTGTGATTGAACTGTTGGACTTGATCCTTTATAACAACTATTTTTTACTAGGAGAGAATTTCTATCTACAAAAAACTGGGGTGGCTATGGGGTCCCCCTGCGGAGCCAGCTTGGCCAACATAGTGATGTCATACTGGGAAAGGGAGAACATATTAAATAATGAGTCGGTAGTAGTGTCCAAGATCAAGTACTACACCCGTTACCTGGATGACATCTTTATTTTATTAGAGGGTGAAGAAGCTGATAGCCTGTTATTATTAAATTTACTTAATAATTCCACTGACTTTTTAGTTTTTACCTCTTCCTTCAATACTGAGGCAATAGCCTATTTAGATGTATGGTTGGCGAAAAATGACATCTTGAATAAATATGTGGCCAGTATATATAGAAAGCCTACCTACTCTAATTCTTTTCTTCATTTTAGTAGCTGCCATCCTAGCTACCAAAAAAGGTCTGTGGCTAAGGGTCAGCTCGTACGAGCAGCCCGGATGGTGAGCCTGGACGATGATTTTCTTAGGGAATGTGACTTACTTAAGAATATGTTCCTTCATAGAGGCTATCCGCTTAACTTACTAGACAATTTAGTCAATGAGGTGATTAACAAAAGATCCAGTGGTTTTTACAAACCTATACTGAACATCAGTTCTACCGGGTTGGCTGAGCCTAGGTTAGAATGTATAGGTGGAACTACTCCTATACACAATAATAACACTAGATTAATTCTTACATACTGTCCAAGTAGTAGGTCTATTATGGACATTATTATTAAGAACTGGAACTTGTTCCGTTCCAACCTTGCAATTTTGAACAAACTGGGAGTTAAACCTGAGGTTACATATAGAAGGGGTAAAAATATGAAAATGTTGTTGGAACAACCTGAGCGCAGAGTACCACTCTGGGATGTTCAAATGTCAAAACTGTAATCAATGTTGCCACATTCTTGAATCTAACCGATTCGACATTGATAATGTTAGATATGACATTAGATGCAGATGCACTTGTAACTCTAAAATGGTGGTCTATGTGGCATTATGCCAAAAATGCACAGGTTTTTATGTAGTAAAACCGAGCGTAGATTAAAAGATCGGATCTACGAACATCAATATGCAATTAATAAAGCGAAAGATGAAAATGCTCTTGCTAAACACATCATTCAGCATAAAGACCACCATTTTAAGTTTATGGTTATAGAACAAATGCATGACACTATCAGAGGAGCCCCTGTACACCTATTATTAGAGGCGTCTGAATTGCAATGGCAAATTAGATTAAATGCCTATGCTCTACCAGGTCTTAATGAAGGCTGCTCTATTAGCAGCCTTCTTAAACTTAAGAACCTGTTTAGATAGTCTTTTTGCCTTTATGAGTTTGTAACACACTCGAACTGTTTTGTGACTTGCACTTGTTTACATCAGGTAGTGACTAGTGTCTATTTAGATGTTAGGCTAACAACTGGCTGATTTTATGATTGTTTAGTTTAATTTTAATTTTAATATAATGTGAGTAATTGAACTCAAGTCTTATGAGCTTGCGTTTTAACTTTAAAAATTTTTATTCATGGTTCAAGGTGTGCCTGATTGGTTAATTGAACCTTTGACTTAATACTGCTGTATATTTAAGCTGCTGTTCAGTTAAATGTAGTTTGTAATACTTCTTGTCTGAGGAAGTCTGTGTACACCACAGACGAAAAGCGCTTCATTAAATTCAATTCAATTAAACTTTATTTTCCTGTGACTTCTGTGGTACTTCTGTGTGTTGCCCTATTGCTGTGAATCCTGATATTTTTTTCCTGGTTTGTGCTGTTTAGTACAAGGTAATGGACAACACAGGAACTACACCACAGCCCAGAATACAGCAATGCCTGTAAACTGGTCTAAACTAGTCTAGGAGAGGCGGGAATACAAGGATTATTTTTTTGTTTTTTTTATAGAAACACACAGAAAATGCAGAAACAGTGATAAATCAGTGACAAAGGCTAGCACACTTTAGTGGGCAGCCTCAACAGTTAAATTAAACAAACAAACAAACAAACATTCGATCAAATTTGACTAAAATGTATCTTTAAGTGTAGATTTTAAAATAATGCAGCAAACAGTTAGAAAACAGTTCAAGCTAGTTCAGGGTAAGCTACAGAAGCTATTCCAAGTGAAAAAAAAGCAAAGATACTTAAATCCAGAAAGTAGTCACTTTTCTGAGTTTCCTGTAGCTAGGACCACTCTGCAGGACCACGAGGAGCTTGTCTGAGCAGTATAGCCCTTACTTACTAAAGCAAGGCAAGATAAAGTGGGCAAGTGGTCTTGTCAGTTCTAAAACTGAATGCTGAATGCCACTATCACATGTCTCACTAATATCTAAATACAGTTGCAGTGCTGGCTACAGAATGACATCACATCTGGTCACCTGATTATATGGTTCCTACACTAGAATCTGAGCCAGGATCCAGCATATATGTGTCACAATACACACCTAGGACTTTTCTAAAGCTTATTCCAGCATCCAGAGACTGTAAAACAATTCCAACCCTTTCATCCTTCCCGCACAAACAAACCAACCATTCTCTGGCACCCCATGGTAGCAATCAATTCACCACTAAGGATAATAAGGGCAGAATCCCAGCCCAGACATTGTGTCTCTGACTGCATTCAGACCTGGGAGATAAAAAAAAGTATGGCCTAAACCAAGTCGTTTAATTTCAAGCTATTTTTCTTAAGGTTAGCTGGGCTGAGCTTAACCCTTCCCTTCCAGCATCCTCTATTAACACATATACATTTTCTCAGTTACAACAGTGCAGTCTGATATAAATGTATATTTTCTTTTCTGTCCAGCAGGACCCACTGTTGATACATTTTTAATACAGCAACTTTACCAAAACATTTTAATACAAGCATCTGTACAAATCAGTTTGATATTTAAATGATGCACTGTTCTACCCTCTCTGGCATAGATGGCAGTACCTAACATCATCACAGTACACTTCAGATTTTTCCAGCATTGTTTCAATATATCCTAACTGTTACACCATAATAAATGAATCAGCAGTCATTTGAGGTTGCTGTATTATAAGTAATAAAAAGGAATTTAATAGGTGGTGATATTTTGACTCTTAACTGAACATGCAGCATACAAATGGATTTCTAGATTTAAGGCAGAAAAATACCCAGGTTTCAATGAGGCTGTATCTTTAAAACTAATTTTGCAACCACAATCAATTAAGTAATGAAAGACTGATATTTATTGGTTGTCTGTGACTTGTGTTTTGCTATTTATTTTATTTATTTATTTATTATCTATTGACATTTGTTAACCGGGTTTGTCCAACTGGACTTGTGGCCCATTTTCAGTAGAGACCCAAGGAGAAAAGCTCCAATAGTACATTTTAAACAAGTACAATTTTAAACAATATTGATATAATAGCAGTTATAGCAAAAAGATTCACATATGTTGGGTTACATGCATAAAGTTAAAGTTGCATTAAAAAGAAGTAACAATTTTACATTGATATAGTTCAATAGATCAACAATAAAAAAAATTTGTTTTTATAAAATTATGCAAACGCATAGTAGACACATTGGAGAAAGAAGTGTAATGAGGTACTAAGTATGGTCCTTTTGAGGTTACATAAAGGGAAGGAAGACTAGGTAGGGTCATGGCAAGGGCAGGTTTTGGAATTGAGAAAATAAGCTTTTAGTTCATTTTTAAAGTGTGAGGTATGGGAGATTGAATGTAAGTCAAGGGGAAGTTTGTTCCAAGCATGTGCAAGGGAGTGTTTGTAGAGTACTTTGCCTACTGACCTTTTTGGATGGCAGATATCAAGTAATTGCTGGTTAGAAGTACGGAGGGTCCGGGATGGGATGTAGATGGAGACTAAGGAAGATAGAGATGGACAGAAGGAGGGTTTATAAAGAATAGAGTGTAGCATATGAAATTGATAAGATAGCAGAAATTGGGGAAGTTTAAGCCATTGAAGACAGTTTAAAGAAATGCGGTGGTGTGAGTTGTATGGGGAGTTAGTAATGAATCTGGCTATTTTATGGTAAGTCTGTTGGAGTTTGTTTAGAGTGGAGGCCTGGATATTGGTAAGAACTGGGGCGGCATATAAGAGGGAGGGGAGGAGGAGTGCCTGGCCCAGGGTAAGTCTAGATTCAGGGGTTAGGAATTTTTTGTTCTGATATAGCAGACCTAGTTTCTGTTTTTTTTTTATACATTGGAGTATGTGTAGGTTGAACTTTAGTTCGTCATCGATAATGACCCCTAGGAGTTTTGTGTGGGTGTCAGGTTGGATAGTTGTATTGTTAGAAGATGTACCAAAAAATGAGGTTTTGTGATGAGAAAGAGAATGGGGAAGGAAAAGTAGGAGTTTGGTCTTTTTGGGATTTGGGATTAATAGGTTGTGAGAGAGCCATTGTTCAGTGGATAGTAGGGCCTGTTGGGTCAGGGAGTGTAGTTCAGGAATGTTATTTGAGATGGATATAAGTGTGGAGTCATTGGCATACCGAATAAGGGAGGATTCTTTGCATGAGGTGTAAAGATCATTGGTGAAGATGTTAAACAAAAGGAGTCCCAAGATGAAGCCTTGGGGAACACCAGTGGAGATAAAGCAACAAAAAGTGAGAATCCAGCTCGTTGACTCAGAATAAGAATTTAATTCATAAAAAGACACGAGGTAAAAACCATAAAACGACACAATAATTAAAGCGCTTTTCGTTTGACTTGTAGCAAACTTCCTCAGAACATAACTAATATATCAGTGGGCAGTACTTTTAAATGAAAAAGTGCGGGAACCTTGCTCAAGAATTAAAGCTATAAACTAGATTTACAAGAAGTGTATACACTTCAAAAATAATAAAGTACCTAAATATTAAATAATACCAATATCTAACAAAAGAATTATAAAACATACACAACATAACACATAAAAATGTATGTATATATATACATGTGATTAAGTATACTAGTTGATTTAAACATTAATTAAAAGTTTATCTACGTAGACTATTTAGTTTAGTATGCAAGTGATGGAACATGCCTCGTTTAATCCTGGATAATTAAAGGCATTCAATCTAATCTGCCACAATAATTCAAGTTCCTCTAATTTGAACGAGGCAGGTCCACCTCTAATGTTTTGTACATATTGATCAATAATTAAAAATTTAAATTTATGACCAGGAAACGAGTGAAGATGTTTGGCCAAAGCATTGTCTAATTTAGTATGAGCCATTGCATATTGATGCTCGTAGACCCTGTCTCTAAGACGTCGCTCGGTCTTGCCAACGTAAAATGCATAACAATCGCAGCATTTGGCCAAATAGACTACAAATTTACTGTTACAGTTAAATTTTGATTTTAACCTGTAACAAATACCATTAATCGTAAACTGGTTAGTACAATCAACATGTCTACAATGGTTACAATTTTCACATTTAAACATACCAGTGAGTCTAGGGATAGATTTGTTACCATTCTCAATGAAGTTTTTGATGTTCCTACCTTTGCTAAATAATATTTAGCAAAGGTAGGAACATCAAAAACTTCATTAGTACTAAATTAGACAATGCTTTGGCCAAACATCTTCACTCATTTCCTGGTCATACATTTAAATTTTTAATTATTGATCAATATGTACAAAACGTTAGAGATGGACCTGCCTCGTTCAAATTAGAGGAACTTGAATTATTGTGGCAGATTAGATTGAATGCCTTTAATTATCCAGGACTAAACGAGGCATGTTCCATCGCTTGCATACTAAAACTAAATAGTCTACGTAGATAAACTTTTAATTAATGTTTAAATCAACTAGTATACTTAATCACATGTATATATATACATACATTTTTATGTGTTATGTTGTGTATGTTTTATAATTCTTTTGTTAGATATTGGTATTATTTAATATTTAGGTACTTTATTATTTTTGAAGTTTATACACTTCTTGTAAATCTAGTTGTATATAGCTTTAATTCTTGAGCAAGGTTCCCGCACTTTTTCATTTAAAAGTACTGCCCACTGATATATTAGTTATGTTCTGAGGAAGTTTGCTACAAGTCAAACGAAAAGCGCTTTAATTATTGTGTCATTTTATGGTTTTTACCTCGTGTCTTTTTATGGATTAAATTCTTATTCTGAGTCAACGAGCTGGATTGTCACTTTTTGTTGCTTTATCAGTTTCAGTGCCATTTGTTAACACCAGTGGAGATGGGAAGGAAAGGTGAGGAGGATGGGAGCCATTTGACAGATTGTTCCCTGCCATATAGGTAACTATTAAACCAGGCAAGTGCGGAGGGGGATAGTGAAAAATTATATGGTGCTGCTTACTGTGATAGATTTGAAGTCTTCTTAAGACACTCAGTCTTGCTGGCTGGATTCTCCTAAAATCAAAGTCTGGTTATATTTGCATTCAGTCTGTTGCATATAGAAACTTGCAGAATATACACTGATGAGAGCAGTAACAAATAACTTTTTATAATAAACCAAACGGACTAAAGTTGCAGCTTAAAGTACTTTTCCACTTTACTTCTCATATAGTACAGATGATGTGAGAGATATAACATTTACCTCGAGACAAATGCATCTCTACCAATACCCCTAACATAAGTGGATTGATACAGATCTTTATGTACAATTTTAGTTATGCACATACTTATACATTTCCTCTTGGTATTCTATTTTGGAGAATTGCTTATCTTGTAGAAACAATACTAATTGTTGTAGATGCTTTATTTATTTATTTATTGCATTTGTTTACTGGGATAAGTCCACTGGGCCTAAAAGAGCCCATTTTCAGTGGAGGCCCGGGGAGAAAAACTCCAACAAGATACAGAAAAAATATAAACATTAATTAGTACAGAAGCAGAAACAGTGTTACAGATAGTAAATATAGTAACATATACAGAATATATACATAAAAGCAGGAATCTAGTTTGTTTGATTACAGCAATATATACAGAAAATATACATTAAAGCAAAATTCAGAGTGGTATAAACAGAGATCGGTATTATTGTACCAGTATCAACAAGTGAAGATAAAAATAAATATGGAGAAAATATCATCAGTCACTAGTAGCAAAAGACATAGGAGTTTAGTAATCATATAAGGAGAGTGAAGAGGTTAGGAGCAGGAACATAGCCAGGAAGAGTTGAGATGATTTTTCAGCATTTGTTTGAAGGTGGTGGTGCTGCCTGTGTTTCTTATAGAAGGCAGAAGTGAGTTCTATAGTTTAGCGATGGTGAAGGCATAGAGGAGTTGACCACCAGGTAAGGTGGACTTATCTACTTTTAGAAGTAGATGATTTTCAGATCTTAGATGCCTGCTGGAATGGTATTTGGCAAGTAGAGTTGAGAGAGCAGGACAGTCTGTGGGTCTGTAGATTATTTTGTGCACAGTAGTTAGTTGGGTGAATGAGAGATGGTAGGGGAGTTCCAGCCACCCTAATTGTTTCAGTGACTTACAATGGTGGGATGAGAATGTGGCCTTGGTGGCAAATTTTGCTATTCTGTTGTAACACATAGCAAGTTTGGATTTTGTAGAATTTTGGATATTAGTGAGGAGAGGGGCACCATAAAGAAGAGAGGGTAATAAAAAGGTAGTTGCAAGGGTTTGTCTAGCAGAGAGGCTAAGAAAGTGTTGATGCCTGTAGAGCATACCAAGCTTTTGTTGTGTTTTTTTATATTTTTGTTTATGTGTAGGTCAAAGTTAAGGTTTTCATCTATAATAATGCCTAGTAAGTTAGTGTGTGGGACAACTTCTAAAGTGGTATTGTCTTGGGCTTGCATAGTGAAGAGTTTTTTATCAAATGGAGTGGTTTTCCTAGGAGAAAAATTACTAGTTTAGTTTTTTTTTTTTGGATTTAGGGCAAGATGATTGTTAAGCATTCAAGATTCAGTAGATGTGAGGGCATTCTGGGTAATTTGCTGGAGTTCAGAGCTGGAATTTGCAGTGCATATTATTGTAGAGCCATCAGCATACTGGATTACTGAGCATTGTGGGAGAGTGGTGTGGAAGTTGTTAATAAAGATGCTAAATAAGTTAGGACCAAGTATGGAGCCTTGGGGTACCCCTTTGGAAGTATTGAGGAAGGGAGAGTAAGACTATTGCCATTTGATGGATTGCTGCCTATTGGAGAGATAGCTGTTGAACCATTGTAGGGTAAGTGGAGAAATGTGGAGGGTGGATAGTTTAGAGATTAGGATAGTGTGGGAAATGGTATCAAAAGCTTTAGAGAGGTCAAGGAAAAGTGAAGCAATTATTTTACCAGAATCCTGTGCCCGGTTAACTGTATCAAGGAAGGATAGGAGGGCGGTAGTGGTGCTGTGTCCTGGTCTGAAACCATGCTGAGTGGGTGATAAAATTTGATTTTCATGCAGGTGGTTGAGAAGTTGGGCATGGATGCATTTTTCCAGTATTTTAGAGAGGGGTGAGAGAATTGCTATGCTGACGCAAATTGCTGACTTATTATTTTTAAGCTTCCTTGTTTAACAATGTCTTGCCACATTTTTGCTGAATTTATAAGAGGCCAGCTTTTCTGACAGTGTGAACATCCTGTATTCTATTTGGATCTTTGTATAAGAACATTTGTTCTTGTGCCAGTGCTGATAAGAGTGTCATAAACATGCCCTGTTGCCCATGCAGAAAAACATGTTTTTAAGGAAACAGATTGTCAGTGTTCTTTAAAAGCAGATTTTACATTTTTGCTCTTGCATACATCCTGTTTTTAAGTCTGTAAGGGAAAAATGTCCATTCAGCAGATTCCTTATTTTCCAAGCCATGGTCATTTAGTATGGATGCTGATCACATATTACTAAACTCTGTTTCTGCATTTAAGCAAGCTTTACTTTATACCTTATTTATGTTACATATTTGTAACAAAATTACTTTCAACCTTAAAACCCTGTTGAGCATAATCTTACAGATAGATGGAGATTTGCGAGTTTGGATAGTAGTAAAGGATGACAGACAGTATCAAAGGTTTTGGAGATATCTAGAAAGAGACAGGAAATGAGTTTATTGTTCTCCAGGGCCTCTGCAATGATATGAGTGAAGGAGAGGAGGACAGTGGTGGTGGTGCTGTGGTGAGGACAAAATCCATGTTGGGTAGGGGTAAGTAAGTGGTGTGTGAGGAGGTGATTGAGAAGCTGTGAGTGAATACATTTTTCTAATATCTTGGAGAGGAGGGACAGAATGGCAATGGGTTGGTAGTTTGAGGGTTCAGTGGAGTTTCCACCTTTATGAAGAGGGATAGTGAAGAAAGATTTCCAAAGGGTGGGGACAGCTGATTCCAGAATAGATCAATTAATTAGTGTAGATGTAGGATAGGCAATTGAGTCAGCAGCACGTTTGAGGAATGTAGGAGAGGGATTGTCAGTGGAAGGAGAGCAAGGTTTTAGCTTGAGTAGTAGAGATTTGATGTAAGTAGTGGGAACTGGCTCAAAAGAAAACAAAGTTGTGTTAGTGGGACTTGGAGGGGTGGGTGTCGAAGTAGAGTTTGGCTTAGAGGTTACCAGATTTTGGATGGAAGAGTTAAAGTGTTTATTCAGGAGGGTAGCTGTTTCCTGAGTGTAAGAGTTAGGGTATGGGGAGGGATTAGAGGGCTTTCCAGGATAGAGGATGTTGTTGAGAGTTGACCAAAATTTTTGAGGATTGGATTTGTTGTTAAGCTGAGCAGAGCTATAGTATAACTTTTTGTCATTAGTTGTATTTTTTTTGCAAGGTTCCTCAGTTGCCTGTATTTTTGAAGAAAAGGTAGTTGTTTAGTTTTAGTCCAGGTTTTCCAAGCATGATCTCTTTGTTTCATAAGGGACCTAGTCTCTTTGGAGGGCCAGGGAGCATGATTTGATTTTACTCTGATCTTCCTAGAGGGAGCTAAGGAGTTTAAAGTATTCATGGAGATGCTATTGAAAGTGCTTACAGCATCGTTTAGGGGGAGGTGTTTTAGGATGGACCAATCTATGTTGTGGAGAATGGAGTTAAATTGGGATGAATTGAAAGTCGATAGTTTTCAACAGTCTTTGATAAGGTGGGGTTTAGGAATATGGGAGTAGTGTCATAAGATGGTGGTAGGGAGATGATCACTGAGGGAGTCAGGTAAGGTGGTGGGATTGTGGTATTGGTGGGGGGAATTGGTAAGGATCCAGTCTATGATGGAGCTGGAAGTGGAATTTTTATGGAAGTGAGTGGGAGATGTTATAAGTTGGTGGTAGCCATGTAGGTGGATACTGAGTTGGGGGAAGTCAGTTGTGAGTTTGGACCAGTCAATGTTGACATCACTAAGGATAAGTGTCTCATATGGTATGTTGTGGGAGAACCAGGATAGGATGTTTTCAAGAATGGGCAGATTGTTACCAGGAGGAAGGTAGATGGAGGTAATTGCAAGTTTTTTGTGGGGATTCAGATGGCAGTTAAGGATGATGATTTCAGCTGGGAGGAAGTCAGGAATTGGGGAAGGGTATGGTGAGAGGTTAAGGTTGTTTGAGTAGAGGATGGCCACGCCACCACCCTTTCTTTACAGGTCTGTCAGATCAGAAGATATTATAACCTGGTGGGAGTATTTCACTATTTGAGATTTGTGGCTTGAGCCAGGTTTCAGATAGGGAGAGGATGTGAGAGGTATTGAGAGCTATCCATGAGTGCAGCTCAGTGACTTTATTTGCTAGACTCTGAATATTCAATGAGTAAATAGTTAAGTATTTGGAAGGAGATGATTGTTGTGACTGAGGTTGGTGACTGTTAGAGGAGTAAGATGGGGGCAGTGTAGAGATAGTTTTGGGGAGAGAAGAGGGGCCAGGGTTGGGATGGATATCTCCAGAAAAAGTAGGTTTTTAGTGAGGAGAGAGTGTGTAGTAGATGCTAGATGGAGTTTGTATGGTTTTGACTTAGCTTTGTGGGAAGGTTTAAAAACCTGTATTATGGATAGTTTATATAGACTTGATGTAGAGGTAGTAAAGAGATTAGGGGTGATAGTAAAATATGAAGTAGTTGGATATATGTTGTATGAGTGAGAAGATGGTGAACACAGGAGTGGGTCAGAGAAACTGGAGTAGTAGGAGGTGGAGATAGAGAGAATAAGGAGTAGTGTAGAAGATATTAGAAAATAATACATGTTGGAATAAAATATAGGTAGAGACAGTGGTATAAAGGAAGTGGTGTTTACAAGATTGACAGATTAGTAAGGTGGTTGTGCCAATAGGCAGGAAGTGGAATTGTAGTGGCTAGTGGGACAGGAAGGGGAGGAATAGTTAGGTATAAAGGTAATTGTAATGGGGTGAGTAGGAATTGGGATAGGGTAGGAGAGCAAAGTGAGCCCGAGCGTAGCGAGGGTGAATGGAGCGGGGCTAACACCCTGGTCAAGATGAAGTCATAGAAACAATCAGAAAAAGATAGTGAAAAACTAGCTTGAGAGACAATGATATAAAGTTTCTAAAGGTATAGTCACCAGAAATAAAATAAAAAGAAATAAAATATGAGCAGAAGTAAGCTTACAAAAGGACACTGGCCTCAAGCTACACAAGTAGATTGATTTGAAGCAAACCCAGTGCTGTATGGTTAAAATAAGCTACAATAGAGAGGGGCTTTGGAGGGGGAGAGAGAGGTATTACTAGCAGCTAAAAGCAGGGCAGGACTTTTTAAAAATATTTTGCATGACTGAAGCTTGAAGAAGCACTTGTATGTGTGAAAGCTTGCGGTTTGTCTTAATAAATTATTTCTGAGGCTGTGTTTGAGCCAGAGTTGTACTTTTGTTCTTTGGATTGATATTTCTCCTGGCTTGGTGTTACCTACACCATAATAAACGAGGAGGAGGAAACAATCAAGTTAAGCCAGAGATCTCACCCCCTGAAGCCATTGGGTTGTAGATGTTCTTAGTTGCACTTTACAGCTTTTTGTTCAAACCTTTTGAGACAAAAATGACCTGAACAATAATCATAGTTAGAGAAATTCATTCTTACTGTACATGTTCATCCTGCATCACTTCACAACTCCTTAAATGGCCAAGACTGCAGTGTAATAACTGAGGAGGAAATAATAAAATTAAGCTGAAAGTCCAGAGGCTGCTTGGTCCTTAGAAGCCATCAGATTCTAGATGCTTTTAGGTATATTTTAGAGATTTTTCCCCCAGCCTTTTATTACATTTATGGTCTGGACACAAATCATGACTAACTAAAGAACTTAAGATATTTTTCTTTTCATGGAAAAAATAAGATGTGCCCAAAGCTTATTGATCAAAGTTGACAAAAAAGTAGTTCCCAATAAAATGAGAAGGTAAATGCCTGCAAAAATACATGAGTGATGCCTTAGGATAATGTATATTTCCCTGTCAAAAGAAAAACAAAGATAGTCACATTCTGTCTATCTCTTTGATGTTAGATCATGATTAAGGTGAATGAATAAATGGCCTGAGTCATATATTTCGTTACTGGTGTCACACATCATACAACTTGCCTCTTCACCCCATCACCAAAGGACAGCTGTCAGGTGTGTATCCATATGACAACCAGAATATAGAAACACATTTTAACTTGTTGATCACAGATGTATAGTCACAATATGCCTCTTTACTGCTACCTCACAAAGATAGCCACATGTGTACACTTCTGATCTGTGATTGTGAGAAAAAGAGAAAAAAAAGTATCATGGTTATATATTCTAGCCCTGCTGCTCCTAGACAGTACACTGCCCCTATATAATCTATAGTGATGTTATGTACATACCAGTGAGGTATGACTGTGTGAAAAGTTAAAGAAATAATTACCACAATGTTATGGTACCACAAAAACCACAGTGACCTTCTGTGCATACAACTAAGTTTAATTGTGAGGAAAAGTTGAGAAATAATGACCATGCTTTCCCCAGTCTCAAACAAGTTATAGTGACCTTCTGTGTTTACCTCTGAGGTTTGATTGAGAGGAGAATTTAAGAATTTAAGAAATAATAATCTCACTTTTCTCAGTCCCTGCCACCCACAAACACAAGCTACAGCACACCTCTGAGCAGAGCCAGTTTTACTACAGGTGAGTCCAGGGCAGAAGCCCTCAATAAGCCTATGCCAAGCTTCACTTCTGCAACCCGAGTTGTGAACACTGCCAAGGTCTAGATATTCTGTGAAGCAATTTATGTCTTATTTTTGAAAGATAATGACTTGTAGTGTATGGATAACTGTGATTATGCTCTACATTTGCGGAATAAGTATGCTTGTTAAACACCTTAAGCACCATTCTAACAATGGAAAGATTCTTAACAAGCTTTTATTAAGTATCACCTACTACTGTTAAGCTCTGTTCACACAGTAGAACATTAACAGCAATCAGTGGTCACCACAAAGAGCCAGTGGGAAATTGTTAAATACTTCAGTTACACTTTTTTCTAAAGTCTGACTGAAGTGCTTAACAGTCTGAATGGTGTGTTTAACAGTTTCCCAGCACTCTTTTTTTTAATTTCTCCAAGTCTTTTGGATTTCTAATACTATGATGGGAAAGGACCCCATTCCTAAGTCAAAGAATGATTAAAGTTCATGAAATTAGTATTGTTTCAATCTTTGATGTCAGCCAAAAGTGCTCTTTGCAGCACCCGCAATGTGCACAGTAATGACTCCTCCTGCAATTCGTATGGGGTTACATGTTTTGGTAACATGTCTAAATACGACTGTAGATGCTTTTTTATAAGACTAGTTGCTCCTACTACTATTAGAACTGTCTAGATATCTTTTTTTTCACATTGCTGTTGTTTCTGCCTGCAAATCCTGATATTTTATGACTTTATGTCTCTCTCTGTACACAACACACTGTAGTCACTGGGTGAGGTGATTTCAGTGATCAATGCTACTTTTATCTTTTTTTCATGGACCACTATATCCGAATTTCTGGCATCTGTCTTCTGAACTGTTGGTAATGGGTAATCCCACTTTTCTGTGGTGGCTACTCTCTGTGTAGCAAAAGTAAATCTGCTACAGTACTTCTGCACTTTTTCCTCTAACTTTTATGGCTACTGAATCACATACCATGTAGGTACAACCTTAGCTTCATTTGTATGTTTTTACATTTCTATGAAATATCTGTGCAGCCATTACAAGTGTAACTTATATTTATAATATATACGTGTCACAGATATGCTTCTATTATAGGAGTAGACAGCTAAAAAAGCTGCCCTTTTAGACCACTAAGTGCCCCTTTTACCTTCTGCCCCCACAGCCTTTATCAACTTCCGGCACCTCTGTCTTATAGAATACTTTCTTTGTCACATGATGACTATGTAAGACTCCTCAGTATTCTAAACTGCCTCTTGCACTACTGCTGTGGTATTTCCTTCCCCAGAAAATCCTGACTGCAAACTTGTGACGTTCACTTTCAAACTCCCAAAAGCCCCATACAGCAATCTCCATTGACTTCACTGACTATAAATGTGCAAACCTCAACCTACTCTATGATGAAATATCCAAATTCATTTATGACTGCACCACCCTAGAAGCTGATACAACAGCACTAAGAAATTTCGGTTGATATCAATACATTAACAACTCCTTAATCAATTGTCGATCCACCAACAAAAATGACCTAATCAAATTTTGGTAAACCTCAAAGGTAAGTTGCTTTTGCAGGGGGACAGCCCCCACCCCCAAACTTAAATATACTTACTCTGAGGTTGCACAACAGTGGAGAAAAAGGAAAACTCCACTGTCAGTGAATGTTGTTTCATCCATTTTACTTTGATGGCTTGGCACTCGACTAAAGTGTTGTCAGTCCATTGACACACTCCTAGGCATTCTAAACCCATTTAGAAAAAAATGCATAGAGCGAGTATTCCTAAGAATCAAGTATCATGTAAAATTCAAAAATGAACTACCCTGGTGGTCCACCACCACAAATAAACTCTATAACATAAGACAGCAACTCTTTAAATTATGCACCAGATCCAAAACCCATCTAAATGAACATATTAAAAGCATTAGGAAAAAAACACTATCAGGTGCACTAAAGGAGCCCATGGACTTAGGCTGACCTCTGAAGTCAAATATAATTATAAATCTTCTTTAGCTCTGATAAAAAAACAATACTTTATATTACTTTGAACGTATTCATAATAGCACACACTATTCTGACCCAAAAGAGATTGCAAATATTCTTGTTTCATAGTTTCATAGTTTCATAGTATAGTACTATGCTATCTGCCTTAGGGCATTTATAAGCCTAGCCATAGTGTACATGGCTTTCGCCACCCCATGTAATGATACAAAAGTGTACAAAATAAATTTAGTTTACTGTGCCTCTGTCTAGTAATGACACAGAGATGACCCCTGGTGTAAACCTATGATCACCCATCCACTCGTCAAGATTTGTCTTGAAGAGAGTCAGTGAGGGGCTCTGCCTAACATGGACTGGGATCCTGTTCCAGAGTGCGGGAAGCCTCTGGGTTATGAATCTGTCCCTCCAGCATGTCCTATTCATATTTGTGCTGAGGTTTAGATCTTTAGCTCTCATGGCTCTGGTGGATTTGGATTTTTTGAGGTGGACCATGTCCATTAATTCCGGATTGGACATGGCCTTGTACGTCAGGCACAGATCACCTCTGAGCAGGCGGTATGCTACTGAATAGAGCTGGAGCTTCTTTAGTCTGTCAGCATATGACATATGTTGGAGACCCTTGATCCTCTTGGTGAGGTACTTTTGGGGTCTCTCCAGCTGCTGCAGGTGCCGGATGAGGTACATACCAAATGGGGCATTGTACTCAATCATAGGCCTGATAAGGGAGGAATATAGGGGTACAATGACATCCTTTGATCTGGATGTGAATCCCTTCATGATAAGATGGGCAAGGTAGAAGGTTTTTCTAACCACTTTGGCGACATGGGTGTCAAATGAGAGGTCACTGTCAACTTGGGTTCCCAGGTCTCTGATTACTTTTTCCATACTTAATAGATTACCACCTATGTGGTAATTTGTGGGTACTCTGTTTTTCCCAAAGGGGATGACTATACATTTTTTGGCATTTAGTTTAAGGCCATGACTCTGGCACCAGTCATCTGTTTCTGTAAGGCCCTTCTGAAGGATGGATGTGTCAGCTGGTGTATCGACTATGGCACCTAGTTTGCAGTCATCTGCAAACTTTGTCAGCCACAACCCTCCCATGTTTGCCTGCACATCTGAGAAATAAATGCCAAACAAGGGGGGTCCCAAGACAGAGCCCTGTGGGACTCCACTTGTGACTGGCTTAGAATCTGACATAGCTCCAGCTATTATGACTTTGTGGGTTCTGTCCTTTAGCCAGTTTGCAACCCATCTTGTGACATACGGGTTTACATTTAAGCTGTTGAGCTTGTCTATGATGCCTGAGTGGGGTATTGTGTCGAAGGCTTTTGCCAGGTCCAGGTAGGCTGTATGAACTGCTTTGCCCTCATCAATGGCTCTAGTGACTGTTTCAAAAAAGTCCACCAGGTTCAAAAGGCAGGATCTGCCTTTTACAAAGCTGAACTGGGTAGGGTCAATTGTCTGTAGGTCCCCGATGTCTTTGTTTATGAGTTCCATAATGATCCTTTCCATAGCTTTGCAGACCAGGCTGGTCAAGCTTATGGGGCGGTAGTTTCCAGGGTCTGTAGAGGTGCCTCCTTTGTGGAGTGGGACCACTGTTGCTGTACGCCAGTGTTCAGGGACATATCCTGTAGTAAGACTAAGATTAAACAGCATTCTTATGTGCGGGTTTAGCTCCTCTAGGAGTTCACGTAGCATGCAACCCGGGACACCGTCTGGTCCCATAGATGCTGTATTTTTAGCTTTGCTGAGAGCAGCTCTCACCTGGACATCTGAGATATCAGGGAGGTTGCATTCAGCTGGGATAAATATTTCATCTTTTAGGGGTGAGGGAGGGGAGAAATTTGCACTGAATCTGTCTGCCAGTACGTTGGCAATATCTGTGGGTTCAGTGTATTTCTTGCCATTATGAACTAACTCTGAGCATATCTGAGGGTTTCCACCCAGGTTTGTAACATAACTGAAGAAGGCCTTGTGGTTATCTTTAGTGTCCTTAGCGATTTTTCTCAAAGTTGGCCTTTGATGATTTTATGAGCGAACGTAGTTTTTGGTTAGTGCTGATCAGAGATGCCTTCCCTTTATGGGATTTTGCTCTGTCTTGCAGTAGCTTCCTTCTCTTGTTATAAAGTTTGTTTATGGCTGGGGTCCACCAGACAGGGCGCCTGCCTTTGGTGGAAAGGGTCTTGGTTTTATTTGGGATTGCATGATCCATGCATTCTTGGCGATGTCCGTAGAAAGCATTTGTGAAGGATTCAGCAGTGTGGGATGTGTGGCCCAGGGGGCTTGAAGGATACCATTTCAGTCCTAAGGAGTGTAAAGTCGGCTTTTGAGAAGTTTCTCACTGTGGTCTTTTGTGCTGGGGTGGAGGTGGGATATGAATATCTAGGGTTATTAGTTTGTGGTCTGATCTCACTAGTGAGGGGTATACTTCCGGTGTTGAGCATTTTGTCCCCATGTTTGTGATGATCAGGTCAAGTATATTATTTCCCTTGTGGGGAGGTGACTAGTTGTTCCATCGCATTTGAGTTGATGAATTCCAGGAACCTTTGGGCTAGGGTGTTAGGGCTTGAATAATGCACCCAGTCTATGTTTGGGTAGTTGAAGTCTCCTAATATGATGGTATTTGGTGAGACATTCATATCCTCCAGTGTCTTCAGGAAGGCTGAATGGAGTTGCTGAGATTGAGAGGGTGGTCTGTAGCATGCTACAAGTTGTATAGCAGTTTTTCCTACGGTTAGTTGCACATGGATGGTCTCCGATGCTTCGTGCGTTGCCACTAACCTGGAGGTGTGGGTGTCTTTAATGAATATGGATACTCCCCCTCCTTTTGTGGTTCGGCCCAAGTTTTGGGGCCGAAATGCATGATACGAGGTATAACCTGGTAGGGCCGGGGTGCTCTCAGGAGCCTTGAACCAGGTTTTAGTTACTGCACAGACATCGATGCTCTCCATACTGAGGAGTGCTTCGAGAGCCTGCATCTTGAGATTTAGACTTCTGGCATTGAGCAGCATTACCCTTAGTTTTTTTTCCTTTTTTGTTTTCTAAGGTGGTGGGTTTGTCTTTTGAGCCTTGCCTAAAAAAGGCACTATGGGGGTGGCATGAGCCTTAGCCAATATCCGGAAGCTCAGTGGTGACAGGTGCAAGCCATCCCTTGTGAAGCAGCGTGGCTTGTCCAGCATGTCATCCCAAGCAGACAGACATTGGATCCCCCTAGAATGACACCAGTAATTGAGCCAATTATTAAAGCTGATCATCTTGTCTTTGTATTGTGGCATCATTCTTGGTGAGGGCAAGATGCTGCTCAGGGTCAGGGTCATACCGGCTTGGGCTACATAATCAGAGAGATCCTCTATGTCTCTTTTCATGTAGTCCAAGGAGGTACGTCTCAGGTCATTCACGCCGGCATGGACAATGACGGAGTCATATTTGTACTTGCTTTGGAGTGACCTGAGTGCTTGTGTTATGTGGCGGATCCTAGCACCCGACAGGCAGCTCACCGTTACCCTCTCTTTGTTCAGCCTGGTAAGTGAAACATCAGTGTGTCTGACTATAGAGTCACCTATTACTAGTGTATCAGGCATGGTGTAGGGCTGTGATTGTTTGGCACACTGACTTAGTGTACTGTGTGTTGCATATGCTTTGTTTTGAGGTGGTGTTTTCTTGGGTGTCTGCTTTGGGAGCCTCTGTTGTTTTGGTAAGTTTTTTATTAGAGCCTCCGAGTATGTCTTTGTGTTTTTATGTGTTTGGTTTGCAGTTGTGGTTGGTTTATGTGAGACTGGGTTTGTTGTGTGTGTGGTTACCTTCTCCTCATGTCTGGTCTTGCTAGTCCTGTGTTGAGAGAGTTCAGCCTCCAGTTTGGCTATATAGTTGCATCTCTCACATGTGTTTGTGTTTGTTGGGAGGAGGAGAGGGTTGTCTGTGTACATGAGACAATTGTAACATTGTCTCAGGGTTCCCAGATTAACCAGCTGAACTGGAGAGGACGTCAGTAATATACCACTCGGCATGCCAGAATAGTATAAGGGAGTGATGTGAAACTGGGTCAGAGAGGACTTTGAAGGGAAGTGGGTATTAACACGGGTAGTAGGTGGATGTAGTGCTTACATTAGTTTAAGGGTGCTTTACTTGAAAGAAAGGTTTTAGGAGCAAGTGCTAGGCTTATAATATAGTGAATAGACTGATTTTGTTGAAAGTAGAGCTTTCTTAAGGGAAAAACTGAAGTGCAGACCTGGCAGAGCCAAGAATAGTTTAAGCCTGTTTAACCAGTGCTGCACTATGAGCACAATCGCGCAAAGCCACGCAAACGCAGATTTTAAACAGGGAACTTCAAAAGAGCTGGAAATGGTCCAAAACGACCAATTACTACAAGCTCTTGTGCTGAGGTCACTCCTTCAGGGACAGATAGGCTGCTCAAGGCTCCCCACTCCCACTGGTGAGCAAAGAAACTTCCTTCTATCCAAGTAAGGCAATGGACAACACAGGAACTACACCACAGTCCAGAATACAGCAAAGCCTGTATACTGGTCTAAACTAGTCGAGAAAAGGCGGGAAAACAAGGATATTTTTTTTGGGGTTTTTTTTGTTTTTGAGTTAAAAAGTACACATAAATGCAGGAAACAGTAATAAATCAGTTACACAGGCTAGCACACTTTAGTGAGCAGCCTCAACAGTTAAATTTAACAAACAAACTTTCGACCAACTGTAACTTAAATGCAGATAACGTACAATGTAAAAAACAGGTAAAAAAGCAGTTTAAACTTGTTCAAAGTAAGAAAAAGAAGGTCTCTCAGGTAAAACAGCAAAGAAATACTTAGATCAGGAAAGTAGTCACTCTTCTCAGTTCTCTGCTGCTTGCACCACTCTGCAGGACCACGAGGAGCTCTTTCTGAGTAGTATAGCCAGAAAAACCGCTCAGAGGCGGATTTTAAACAGGGAACTTCAAAAGAGCTGGAAATGGTCCAAAACGACCAATTACTACAAGCTCTTGTGCTGAGGTCACTCCTTCAGGGACAGATAGGCTGCTCAAGGCTCCCCACTCCCACTGGTGAGCAAAGAAACTTCCTTCTATCCAAGTAAGGCAATGGACAACACAGGAACTACACCACAGTCCAGAATACAGCAAAGCCTGTATACTGGTCTAAACTAGTTGAGAAAAGGTGGGAAAACAAGGATTTTTTTTTTTTTTTTTTGAGTTAAAAAGTACACAGAAATGCAGGAAACAGTAATAAATCAGTTACACAGGCTAACACACTTTAGTGGGCAGCCTCAACAGTTAAATTTAACAAACAAACTTTCGACCAGCTGTAACTTAAATGCAGATAACGTACAATGCAAAAAACAGGTAAAAAAGCAGTTTAAACTTGTTCAAAGTAAGAAAAAGAAGGTCTCTCAGGTAAAACAGCAAAGAAATACTTAGATCAGGAAAGTAGTCACTTTTCTCAGTTCTCTGCTGCTAGCACCACTCTGCAGGACCACGAGGAGCTGATTCTGAGTAGTATAACCAGAAAAAAACGCTCAGAGGCGGATTTTAAACAGGGAACTTCAAAAGAGCTGGAAATGGTCCAAAACGACCAATTACTACAAGCTCTTGTGCTGAGGTCACTCCTTCAGGGACAGATAGGCTGCTCAAGGCTCCCCACTCCCACTGGTGAGCAAAGAAACTTCCTTCTATCCAAGTAAGGCAATGGACAACACAGGAACTACACCACAGTCCAGAATACAGCAAAGCCTGTATACTGGTCTAAACTAGTTGAGAAAAGGTGGGAAAACAAGGATTTTTTTTGGGGGGGGGTTCGTTTTTTGAGTTAAAAAGTACACAGAAATGCAGGAAACAGTAATAAATCAATTACACAGGCTAACACACTTTAGTGGGCAGCCTCAACAGTTAAATTTAACAAACAAACTTTCAACCAGCTGTAACTTAAATGCAGATAACGTACAATGCAAAAAACAGGTAAAAAAGCAGTTTAAACTTGTTCAAAGTAAGAAAAAGAAGGTCTCTCAGGTAAAACAGCAAAGAAATACTTAGATCAGGAAAGTAGTCACTTTTCTCAGTTCTCTGCTGCTAGCACCACTCTGCAGGACCACGAGGAGCTGATTCTGAGTAGTATAGCCAGACAAAAATGCTCAGAGGCGGATTTTAAACAGGGAACTTCAAAAGAGCTGGAAATGGTCCAAAACGACCAATTACTACAAGCTCTTGTGCTAAGGTCACTCCTTCAGGGACAGATAGGCTGCTCAAGGCTCCCCACTCCCACTGGTGAGCAAAGAAACTTCCTTCTATCCAAGTAAGGCAATGGACAACACAGGAACTACACCACAGTCCAGAATACAGCAAAGCCTGTATACTGGTCTAAACTAGTTGAGAAAAGGTGGGAAAACAAGGATTTTTTTTTTGTTTTTTGAGTTAAAAAGTACACAGAAATGCAGGAAACAGTAAACAAATTTAATGCCAACTTCATTCATGAGACCTCTACTCAGTGTCCTGAAATACCTGAATCATTTACTCTCCATTTATCTCAAAAGGTCATTAACCAAAAATCCTAACAAAGATCAAACATATTTCCTCCATTGGACTTGATATTATACTTCATTGCTTAATTAATAGTGTTAAACATGACATTGCTGATCCATTCCTTAAACTGCTTAACTTAAATTTAGCTAGTGGTTTCATCCCAGATGAGTGGTGCACTGCACCAAGCAGACAGCCAAGACCTCTGGCTGAAAAAAAATGCAGATGACTGTGAATTGGTAATTGTTAAGTTACCCTCTTATGCTCAAACCCTCCAGAATGAACTCTAACTAGTAAGCTCTTGGTGTATTAAAAATGGGTTTAAACTAAATACTAAAAAATGTAGTGTTGTCACTTTTAGTAGGTAACCCCTTTCATTGTTATAGTATATAGACAAAACTCCTCTACAAAATGTAAATACAGTCACAGACTTAGGAGGTTGGGTTGTTAACTCCCTTTCTTTTTTACTATCATGTGACAACAGCTGTCAGAAAATCATTTTATTTAACATATCTAATTGCCAAAGGAATATTATCAAGATCTAAATGGGTAATCATTCTATTATACTCCGCATTGATCATACCAATTTTAGAGTGCAGTGGCCCCCTTCGGGATGTATCTTACTAAACATTTCAAACAATTAGAAAGATTCCTAAATATCCTAACCAAAAGAATCACAGCCATAAATTCCCAGAGATATGAAGAGAGGATGAAAGCTCTTTTACTTGGTGCCTCATTGACTTTTTAGGTGAAGATTGCTTACCATGCCATTACAGACCCAGTTGTCATGAACTCCTGTATCTCCATAAGTCCAGTTGCTCCAGCAACACTAGAACCAAGGACCTAAATCAGTACTAATGGATTAATAAAACACAGTGGTGCCTTCATTACTTCTGGAATAAACTACCCTGAATGTTAAGTGTGACTCACCATCTTCCTTTATAAATAATCTTAGATTACTGGATATTCTTTCACAAATTTATTGGGATATTGATTGGTATGGCCCTCCTAAAGAAAGGATGTGAAGCTTGAGCGATGGTACTGACAAGGCATAAATGGTCATAAGGCTAAATCACCTTGGAGTATCTATGAAAACCCCAAACAATATTACCATTTTTGTAATATAGCCGTAATTCCTCTGATTAAAATTTAGCTGTAATTCCCCTTGTTATAATATGACTGTTAATTGCTCTTGTAATGTGGATGTCAATTATTTTTGTTGAAATATGGTGATGACATCGCAAATGCTTTCATGTGCACTTGTGATCAACACAACAGCATACATGGTACCAGCAACTCCAACAATAAACTGTCAACTGTGAGGGGCAGAAAAGCTGAAGTAAATCTCATTGAGCTTTTATATGGGAATAAGATCTGTGTATGGCCAGCCATATAGTGTAAAATATTGTATATGCTTTATCATTACACAGACAAGATTACTATGAATAAATCTTAGTGACTTTAATTTTCAGATTCCAGATTACCAAAGAAACCCTATTATGCACTAACAACCTTAATGAGTTTAATAGATATGCGTCATCTACTTTGTTACTAAGTTATTTACTTAAAGTATTTTGCCTGTGGTGCCTGCTAGTCAAAGATCATCTTTTTAGAGAAGGATCAGAAAGAAAGGAGTCAAACAGTTGCCAACAGTAAAATATGGTACAAATATAAAAGGATAAAAGGTTCCAAGTCTTAAAGAGATGATAAAGACAAGTCCACAAAATTAATCTGGTTTAATACACACAGATAGGTAATTTTAAAGCAATAGTAAGTTTCTTTATAGATGCCCATGTATAGATGCCCTTGTTATAATATGACTGTTAATTGCTCTTGTAATGTGGATGTCAATTATTTTTGTTGAAATATGGTGATGACATCGCAAATGCTTTCATGTGCACTTGTGATCAACACAACACCATACATGGTACCAGCAACTCCAACAATAAACTGTCAACTGTGAGGGGCAGAAAAGCTGAAGTAAATCTCATTGAGCTTTTATATGGGAATAAGATCTGTGTATGGCCAGCCATATAGTGTAAAATATTGTATATGCTTTATCATTACACAGACAAGATTACTATGAATAAATCTTAGTGACTTTAATTTTCAGATTCCAGATTACCAAAGAAACCCTATTATGCACTAACAACCTTAATGAGTTTAATAGATATGTGTCATCTACTTTGTTACTAAGTCATTTACTTAAAGTATTTTGCCTGTGGTGCCTGCTAGTCAAAGATCATCTTTTTAGAGAAGGATCAGAAAGAAAGGAGTCAAACAGTTGCCAACAGTAAAATATGGTACAAATATAAAAGGATAAAAGGTTCCAAGTCTTAAAGAGATGATAAAGACAAGTCCACAAAATTAATCTGGTTTAATACACACAGATAGGTAATTTTAAAGCAATAGTAAGTTTCTTTATAGATGCCCATCATAACAGAAACTCAAACACAACACTCATATGTAAATTAAAATTAAACAACACACTACACATGGAACCACAAGGCAACTTTATTAAAATTGCTTGTTTTTTATAACACAGAGACTTCCCGAGAAAGAACAAAATGATTCACTCACAGATTTCAAATAAAATTTCCAGTCATGTGACTGCCTGTGTGCGTCAAACATGAACTCAGTTCATTTATATTGCATAACTGATAAATGACATGAGCTGGTACACAGCCATAGTGTTATGTTTTATTTCAGAGACACAGTAAAGATAAGCCAGGAAGCCATCACTTATAGGATGTGTACAGTGACTATAAGAGGTGACTAAGAGTAAAAACAGAAAGACAATATTACAAATATCACAGAAGTAAAAAGACATATTGAGTTGCTGGTAGCATGGTTTATAAAGGGAGTGGAAACGCAGCCTCAGTAGGTAGCTAGCAGTAAACAGCAGAAATGAGGAAAAACAGTGAAAAAATGAGAGAAAACAGAAAGATAAGTGAAGAAGAGGACAGGGATGTGGCAATAAGAGCAAGGACAGGGGAAAAAGAACTGAAATAAGGAAAAGTGAAGAGTAGGTTAAGGAAGGACAATAAAAGAAAAGATAACCATTATTCAGAGAAGGGCTGAGGTAATTATGGCTGTAAATATAGTTGCATGATCAGTCACATAATGACTGATGAAATCATGAGATGAAAAATAAGACTTTCACGTGACTTTGTCACTACTTTTTCTATTACTGTCCAGCTGCCCTGTTAAGAAACATGGATATTCCAAACACAATGCAGGCAGGAGCCAAAGACTCCATTGTTGAATATGTCTCAGCTTCTGAACAACTCCAATATACCTTTATACTCTGGTATAAAATCCCTGGAGGAGTCATAACAGATAAAGTGCTGTATGGGGCAGAGTTTCTGACCAATGTTTAATTTATTGAATTATACATTCATTCACCTTATATACA
This sequence comes from Protopterus annectens, assembly GCF_019279795.1. Taxonomy (NCBI): domain Eukaryota; kingdom Metazoa; phylum Chordata; order Ceratodontiformes; family Protopteridae; genus Protopterus; species Protopterus annectens. The sequence goes on along the minus strand of NC_056741.1, from coordinate 1,703,673,766 downwards.
TATATATATATATATATATATATATATATATATATATATATATATGTATATATGGTTTCCCTTGACTTGATCGACATGCCAAAACACTGGCGCTCAGAAGACTGACTCCAGATGACCGACGAGACAGATGATCGACAAGGTGAAATCCCGACAGCCGAAACACCAACATGGGCAATGTGTGAGCGCAATTCGGTAAGTGTGCGATAGTGAGGGATTTAGCGTTAGGGAGCAGACAGGTAAGTGTGAGATAGTGAGGGATTTAGGGTTAGGGTGCGGGAAAGGTGAGTGTGCGGTAGTGTTGGACTTAGGGTGCGGGTAAGGTAAGTGTGCAATAGTGATGGAGTTTAGGTTTAAGGGCGGGTTAAGTGAGTTAGGGTTAGGGTGCGGGTAGGGTAAGTGTGCGATAGTGACGGACTTTAGGTTTAGTGGCAGGTTAAGTGAGTTTGGGTTAGGGTGCGGGTAGGGTAAGTGTGCAGTAGTGTCGGACCTTAGGGTTAGGGTTTGGGTTACGGTTAGTGCATGTATAGTTGTGTGTAATGTGTAGTTTACATTTTGTGTGTCGGTGTTTTGGGTGTCGGTGTTATGGTGTTCGGTTTTATGAGTTGCCGGTTTTGTGCGTTTTCAGTCTTTTGGTGTCGGTGTTTTGGGTGTCGGCTTTGTGGCGTGTCGGTGTTGTGATAGGGATCCCTATATATATATATATATATATATATATATATATATATATATATATATATATATATATATATATATATATATATATATATATATATATATATATATATATATATGCATACACATTTCTTATTGTTGCAAAATTTGCATTTAGAGTGAATAATGACTCGTTGTTATGATGATAGGAGGTACTGCTAGCTATGCAAGAATAAGTAGGGCAGTTGATGTGTAGCATATGCCAGCATGGCTAGATGGAGTTTTGTAAAGAATTATATGTCATTTGCATATCAAACTCATTTGTACAGATGCTTGTGTTGAAAATGTGTTTGTAAAGCTGCTTGTGTTAAAAATGTACCAACAGTATGTCCTGCTGGACAGAAAAGAAGTATACATGTATGTCAGACTGTACTATTGTAACTGATTAAATGTATATATTGTAACAGAGGATGCTGGAAGAGAAGAGGTTAAGCTCAGTCCAGCTAACTTTTAGAAAAAATAGTCTCTAATTAAATTACCTTGAAATTACCATAAAGTTTGTATCTTACAGTTCTGATTGCAGCCGGAGACAAAATGTCTGTAAAAACAGGGACTTGGAATCCTACTGTATTGTCCTTAGCAGTGAACTAATTGCTAGCCTGGAGGAATGAAAGTATTGAAATGGTTTTATGGCTTCCAGATGCTATCATCTTGGCAAAGCTCTAGCTGTGTGTATGGTAACACATAAGTGCGAGATTCTGGCACAGTTTCTAGTAAAGGGGATATTATGGGAACCAGAAGTCAGATGACCAGATGTATGTGATGTCATTCTGTAATCTAGCACTAAAATTATGTTTTAATACTAGATGAGACAGAAGTCTCAGAGCAGTCTGGTTTTGAAAGCTGACATAGAAGGAGTAGTCACCCACTTCATCTTGCCTTCCTTTAGTAAGAAACCACGGAATAGAAATTCTTTAGATCAATCAGAAAAATAGTGAGATTAGTTAAGAACTGTTTTTCTGTATCTCAGTGAATCTGTTCATCTGTGTTACTTTAATATTTCCGGTGACTGAAACTATGGTGTTTATTGCAAATAGACATTTAGTATTTTCATGTTCGTTTATTATTTATTATTAAATGTATTTAAACTTTTCATTGGGGCTGGTCCTTTCGAGAATATTTTAACCTTTGAGAGTGCATGTATTTATTTGGTGACACTGAGACCACTCCTGAAAGCCTTACTGCATTGGTCAAACACTACCATCTGTATTAGTATTCATTTTACTCAGTATAATTAGGTACCCTTGTAAGAGCCTTAAAGTAGCTGGTTTTGGAGTCCCCTGGTGGCAGTATCAACATTATAGCTAGCAAATATGTGCCAGCCTTTCCCAGGTTTGTGTGTGTGTGTGTGTGTGTGTGTGTGTGTGTGTGTGTGTGTGTGTCTGTGTGTGTGTGTATGTGTGTGTGTGTGTGTGTGTGTGTGTGTGTGTGTGTGTGTGTGTGTGTGTGTGTGTGTGTGTGTGTGTGTTAAAATCAGCTGTCAAAGAGTGTGTGTGTCAGCTACTTGGAGCAGGGACACAGAGCACTGGTTTCACAGAGAGCGTGGCAGAGGACTTGGTCTGGGGCACTTGGCTGAGGACTCATGTCTATAGCTGTGCCAGTAAGGAGTCTTAGGGGGGCCTGGAGGGAGAGAGAGAGAGAGAGAGAGAGAAACCCAGATCCCAGACTGAGTGTGTTCCCTGTGTGGCCTTAAAGGAAATTGTGTTTGGTGCAGAGAGCCGCATCTGAAAATCCTGCGTGTATCTATCTTTGCTCCAAGTGAATGTCCATCACCAATGTCAGTGGTGAAGATTGAGGCTCCTTGATTAATGGCCCAGAGGGGGGCTGTCAGAGTTCTCACATTGTGTTTTTCAGACTAGATTGTGATCAAGTTTTTTTTGGTTCATTCAATCCATAATGCAGGGAGGTTCTGCCTGGTAAATCCTTGGTGTATAAGTATCTTGCAGACATTTACCATTGTCTTCTTTCTCATTACTTCTCGTTAATTATATCAAGGCTTGTTTGACAACTAAATTACAATATGACTAATATTTTTCTTTTAATTGATGGTGTCATGTAATGTTTTAACATGTCATACATTATTGTATGCCATAGTTCATTTATTTCTAATTCAAAATCATGAAAATTGATGCTTTCCCTACTGTTATCATCTAAAACATAAAAAATATAATCAATGTAAACTTGTCCTTGCTTTTTACAGAACAAGTTCTTTACTATATTTATAAAATATTGCTATGTATTATTCTTTTAACACCATCATTAGATGTTGTGTGCAAGCATCTAGCTTTACTTGCCAACATTATTGCTTCCAGGCTAAATAATCTTTAACATATTCTTTTCCATGGTTAAATGCTATATAATCAATTACAAAAAATTAAAACTACTGAGGTCTTTATTTAATAAAGAATGTGTGTGTGATGACCCACCACTGGACCAGTAATCAAGGATCCTCAGTCCTCACCACTGGCAACAGTGGGGGACATCACTGGAAAGATGACAAGTTTTACACACAGCATTTTCAGATGCAGCTTTCTGCATCAAGTGCAATTTCCCTTAAGAGCACACAGAGACCACAGTCAGTCCATGGCTGGTTTATCCTTCTTTCTCTAGATCCCCAATAAGACTCCCCACTGGCATGGCTACAGAGTTGAGATCTCAGCTGAGTGACCACAACAAGACCTCCAGCACCCTCTCTGTCCAACCAGTGCTTTGTGTCCCTGCCCAAGTAGCTGGCACACACACACACACTCCTTGAGGTTTGATTTACACACACACAGGGACACACACACACACACACACACACACACACACACACACACACACACACCTGGGAAAGGCTTGCAGAGATGTACTAGCTATGCCCCCTTTTGCCCAGATTATAAGGTAGTTATCACTGCCACCAGCCAACTCCTTATCAGCTACTTTAAGGCCCTTAACAAAGGGTGTCCAATCTTACAGTGTAATATTAATATTAACACAAATGGTAGTTTGACCAAGGGTAAGGCTATTAGGCGTCGCTCATACAGTGTCATGAAATAAATATGCAAGTACTCTCAGAACTTAAATATCTCTACACAGATCAACCAGAATGAGAGTTTTAAATATAAAATACATAGAGACGGCTCTTAATGAAAACTTGTTAGCCTAAAAATGAATAAGCACTACAGAGGAGTAACTATAAGCACCATGATCCAGTAGTTATTCAGTCAGCACTCAAAAAAGATGTTTGCATCTGATGAAGTCTTGTTTAAAGAAAAGATGAAAATGTGGTGATTTTAGTTTAGCGTTTATGTTTATTTGTTTTGTTAATGTGGATTAAAGTTGAGTGCTATCTGAATAACTACTGGATCGTGGTGCTCATAGTTACTCCTCTGTAGTGCTTATTCTTTTTTTGGACTTAAAAGGTTTAAATATATTTAATAATAAATAATAAAACAACAAGACAATAATAAATATATATTCACAGCAACATCAGAGTTCAAAACCACAGAAAATATTTAAAAAACATTGCAGGACAGTCTCAAATAAATAAAGAAAATATCTAAACTAAGCTTTGCTATATTCCTGACTGTATCTAAGAGAGTTACTATACCCTAGTTAACTTACTTAAGAGCAAGGCAGATGTGGTTAACGGATCTACTAGCTGTTGTCAGGTCAAAGACATAATATAGAATGATATATCTCTCTAAGAGACTTCTTAAATTAATATCTCAAATATTACTGCTGGGATAGCTTGTAGAATGACATCATCTGACTCTATCCCAGGTGAACTCCCCACTGCTGAAAGCTAGCAGTATTTAGCATCTACTTGTGAAAATAAATAGACCTCAGATCTTTGGTAGATGCTAGGAGACATAAAACAACTGCATTTCTTCATGATTTTAGAGGCAGTAATAGTTCACTCTGGCGACAATAGAGAAAGCTTCTCAGCACAGACTTGTGTCTCTTGCTGCCATAAAGTAATTTAATTTCAGCTATTTTTTCTGCAGTTAACCTTGTGTATTCCAGTTTCCACTGTTAAAATATATACATTTAAACAGCTACAGTAGTGTGTGTACATTTCTGTTCTCTTCCAGCAGGGCACACCGTGGATACATTTCAAGTACAAGCACTCTACAAAATACCTTCTCAATGCAAACACCTGTACAGAGTAGTCTGATATGCATAACATACAATTCTAACACATTAGTGACACAAGTATCATATTAAAATCATTTCAATATTCACCAATGACATATAATTATTTACAAAATTCCATATAGCTGTGCTGGCAGTATCCCCCTTTGTCACAGAGTGTACAATCCATTATTTGTATACTTGTTAGTATGCACATTCCTTGAGTTTCCTTGATTCAGTCTGTGCATGGCTCTGCCTAAATAAATGCATAGCTATTTTATCCAAACTGGATGATAAACAAGAAAACGATCCTGCAAAAAAATGCTTCTTTATTTTTAAACAAATAGCAGTAGAATACTTTTTAAATAATTTGACTACTTGGCTCACATGTTGTCATACCTCTTGTTGTAATTACAACAATAAATCTTTTAAACATTCTTCCTCTTTGTAAATAAAGTGGGATGTATGCCCACAATTTTATTCACAGATGGAAAACTTTTAATATCCTCTAACATTGTGAATATTTTTTCAAAACAACTGAATGTGTTAATTTCATAGCATTAGTCCCAGACATATCTGATTTTGACTTTATGTTAAATTGTTTCTTTGTATTTGTTATTGCAGAAAGTCTATATGCACTATTTCTCACTTCTTCTACTTTGTTAATCTCAGTATCAGTTACATTACCAGGGGGAGCCCCTTTGCATGCCTTACTATTTTAAAATTATAATTTATATCCTAAAAAATGTCTACATACTCATTCAAGCAGCTCACACTTTCTGACTACCCTTTGACAAGATTGTCGTTCATCCATCTGAACTGCATGTTGCTATAAGTTTGCTAGCTGTCACTACTCATTAATTTCTTGTAAACCATTATTTATGTTATTTTATTTTTATTTTATTTTGAATTTGTTAACCATGGTAAACTACTGATCCTACTGGACATATTTCAGTATCAGACTGGGGTAAGCACTACAGATACATGTCATTATACACAGAATGAATGACAAGTTGTATTATATACATATACTATATACAATGTGAATAAAAGAGTTGGCTTAAGGGTTTAACAATAATAGATACATGACAATATATACATAGTAACTGACAAAACACAATATATACATGCATTATATACAAAGGGGATACCAAAGTCAGCCCACTGAAAAAAAAAAAACATAAAGAAAAATAGAGTCAGAGCAAGTAGATATAGAGCTAAAATTGTAGAAAGAGACAGTGACATTGCCCTAGAGTCTCATAATGTGCTTTGATTTATGATAGTAAAATGGGGTATGAGGAATGATCTTTAAGAAAAGAAGTGAGAGATTCCCAAAGTTAGCATTAAGGACTGAGAAAGCATAGTCTATGTAGTGAAGCTTAGTTTGTGGGGTTTGGAGAACAGGACATAAATGGTTAAGGTTTTATATATAACCAGCCTCTCTTCTTGTATAAGTGCAAGTCCAATAACTTTTACTAAAATCATAAGCAAAAATACATTTTACGAAATCTGCTGCATACTTAATTTATAACATAAATTAATCTAATGTTGAAATATAATTTTGCCAAGTTAAAAATGTAATTTATAAAGCATTTAAAACTGTTATGATGTAATAATATCTTGAATCATAAATAAATTCTTCTACCCAAGTAGCTATGCAAATCCTCCTTCAAGAAGGAACTAAATGAATGGTAGTTTAAAAAGTAGCAAACTCTTTGAAGGCCTCAAGTTGGGTCTGAGTTTGTTTATCAAAAAACTGAAAAAACATTGAAACATTAAAAAAACTGTGACTCCCATTGCCACTATTCTTTTCTGTTTGTAAGATTTCTCTTTAAGCTCAATAAAATTTAAGATGACATTAGTGATAAATCACATCTGAGATATTGCATTACATGGTAATCTTTATGTAAAAATAATATAAAAATAATCATAACATCTTCAAACCATATTCTTTGGAAACTACTGATTGCAAAGACAGTATAAATACTCTCTAAAATGTCTTGTCTGTGATTGTAACATCTGCAGCTTATTAATTAAACAAAATGAGTCTTGTATAAATGAGGGGCATTGTAAAACCACCTTGTTTGATCTGTTGTTCAGTGTAAATGACCAAGATTAATTTTTTCATTCCAACTAGCTAATATGGATCTCATACAAAAATCTAACAAGTCTTTGGTACTTTGGGCAAACCAAAAAAAAAAAAAGTAAATAATAAAACACATTTCCAGATAGAAAATTAATCTGCATTCAAATGAATGCTAATCATTCTCCCACCATAGAATCAATAAGTCAGAAAATATTTAAAATATCTTATAAAAAATTCCTTCTCAATTATCATCATAACTGGAAAGAACTTAAAGCATTCTATGTTCATGATCTGCCTTGGCCATAACAATTTTTCCACCTTTACCTGATGTTAAAAGCTTACTCGTGTTGGAGCATGAAATATATAAACGTCCTTCATGCCTAAATTGAAATATTTAAATCTTGGTAATGCTTCTATAATACCACATATTTCTTTGTCACATAACTCTGAAAAAGCTCTGAATTCACTTAGAAGTGAGGGAATTTATATTCTTACTTTCTTTTAAAATCAATAGAATTCATCTTATGTCATATTTCACTTCTGCTATTGCATTTAAACATGTTAACATACTCATGAAATGAACTCCTGCTGTCCACTATCTCAGCTGATAGTACAAGTATAAAATGTATTTATTTATTTAATTTTATTTTACATTTGTTGACCAGGATAGTCCAACTGGATACATGTCCATTTTCAGCGGAGGTCCGGAGAGAAAAGCTCTAAACTTACAAACAAATAAAGACAAGCAAGTTACAGTATATGCACAAACATATTGTATTAACATACAAGTTACAGTCTCACATTTCAAGTCTATGAAGAATACAGTTTATATTCAGAAATATATACGAATATGCTACAGTTTCTCTTATCAAACCTATAGGTGCAGCTATATGCAGAGTATCTGCAAAGATGTTACAGTTTGTCTTTTCAAACCTTTTAGTGTAAGAGGTAAGTCACTGTGAATAAAAAATTGCAGGGATATGGAAGTACATGAGGCTTTAGTCAGGGTTAGAGCAAGGACATAACCAGTGAGTTTTAAAATATTGGGATAGATTGTTTTTTGAACTGATTGAGGGAGGGGTTCAGAGTAAGGTCAGATGGGAGCAAATTCCAGGTTTTGCCTACTGAATTTGCAAAGATTCTCCAGATAGGTTGTTAGCTTTAACAGATTGAACCAAAAGTTTTGTAGTGGAACAAAGTAGCCTAGCGTTTCTGTAGGGATGGGTAATGTTTTTGTGGGAGGGCATTTTTTCTGGATGGTTAATAAACTTGAATGCTACAGTAAGTTGATTATACTGAATTAGCCTGGGGAGTTCTAGCCATCCTAAGAGGTTTAGTTTTTGACAATGGTCTGTCCTGTAATGTGTTCCTGTGGCATACCTGACAATTTGATTGTAGCAGCTAGAGAGTTTGCTGAGATTAGTTTTGTTCAAGTTAATGAGTACTGGTGAGGCATAGAGTAGAGCTGAAAGCAGATGGGTATGGGCAATGGCAGTCTTAGCTAGAGGGGTGAGAAAAGGTTTATTTTTGTATAGGTAGCCAAGTTTTTTATTAACAGTTTTAATAGTTTGGTGTATGTGCATATCATATTTGAGGTTGTTGTCTGTTATAACACCCAGGAGTTTGGTATACATATCTGGTGAGATTATGGTCCCATTGTTAGATGTTATAGTAAACAAAGGTTGAGAGGATTTGTGAGTAGGGCAGAAGAGCAATAGCTTTGTATTATTAGGGTTTAATATTGGCTCTTGATTAGAGATCCAGTTTTCCACTGTATTAAAGGTTTTCTGGGTTAAACTAAGGAGATCTGTAGGGGTAGAGGCTGAGCAAATCAGGGTGGAGTCATTGGCATATTGTATACAGGTTGCATCTGGGATTACAGTGTGGAGGTCATTGATAAAGAGGGAAAAAGAAGGGGAATTAATAAGAAATCTTGAGGAACACCAAGGGTAATGGAGAGAAGGGTGGAGAGTTTGTCCTGCCAAAGGACAGCCTGCTGTCTTCCACTAAGATAAGATTGAAACTGGCTGGAATTTATGACATTAGAAAAGGAGAGGAGGGCTGAGGTGGTACAGTGCTGTGGTCTAAATCCATGCTGGGAGTTGGCCAGAAGAGTATGTTGAATAAGATAGTGTAAGAGTTGTTTATGGATACACTTTTCCATAGTTTTAGCCAGAGGGGAAAGGATAGCTATCACTCTATAGTTTGACAGCTCAATGGAGCTGCCTCCTTTGTAGAGTGGTATGACATGTGATATTCTCTAGATAGAGGCTTCAGTTATGGTTCTGTTTATCAAAGTAGAGACAGGGTATGCTATACCATCAGCAGCTTTTTGCAGGTAGTCTGCAGGGAGGAGGTTAGCTGAAAGGGTGGTTGGTCTGAGTTTTTTAATTAGGACTCTAATGAGTGAAGTTGGAATTTTTTGGAAGCTAAAGGAGAGAATGTCACTGGGTTTAGGGGTTTCAGCATTAGGACAAGTGGGTTTAAGTTTGCTAGCAAGGGCCTGGATGGTTTCGGTAAAGAAACTGTTGAAGGTGTTGGCAATAGACTCTGGCAATATTTGGGTTAGGGCTGAGGGGGTTGGAGTTGTGGACTGCCCTGGGTGGAGGAGTTTGTTAATACCTGCCCAGAACTTCTGTGGCTTGTTGTGGTGTTTCTGCTGTAGATGGCAGAAATAGTTTTTTTTTTGTCTAGCAATATGGATTTTTTTGTATCATTCCTATATTGTCGCAATTTGAGTTGATCTTGTGGGGCTTTAGAGGAGCGCCAGGTGTTCCAGGCATTATTTCTTTGGATGATCTTTAGCTTGGTTTCTTTTGTGAGCCAGGGGGCAACTTTTGTTTTAATTCTGATGGAGTGTGCAGGTGCATGGTTGTCAAGGATGCCAGGAATGTGTTATTAAAGTGTGTTACTGCCTCATCTAGTGGTAGTTGTTTTAGAATTGACCAACTGCATAATTTAAGTTCTTCTAAGAATTTATTAAGGTTGAAGTTTTTGTTATTTCTTATTGTTTTATAGGTGGGTAGATGTGGACATTCAACTTTATGCCTTATAGTATATGTTAAGAAATGATCACTTAGCTCTTCAGAAAGAGTACCTGATTTATACATGTGGTGGGGGCTATTAATTAGTATCTAGTCTAGGATACTTTCTTTATTGTTAGGCTTGCTGATCCTTGTAGGGGAGGTTATAGTTATTGTAAAACCATGTAGGTTTATGTGGGTCGTTGGGGTTTCTGCAGTGCAGGTGTTCCAATCTATATTGAGGTCCCCTAGAACAATGGTCTCTTGGGGTTAGGCATTAGATAGTCAGTAGAGGATGTCTTCTAGGGTCCTTGAGTTATTACCTGGGGGAATATAGACAAATAGTGTGTTTATACATTTCCTTTTATTTATTTGTAGTCTGGAAATCATAATTTCTGCTTTGTTAAATATAGATGGTTGAAGGTTGTCTAGAGTAACATTTAGGGTGGTTTTATAGAGAACAGTAACCCCCCTCCCCCTTTCCTGGTAGTACGATCTAGCCTGAGTATATTGTACCCTGGAGGTAGAATTTCATTATCTGGTATAGTTGGTTTTAACCATGTTTTGGTGAGACAAAGTATGTCGGGGGAGTCGGTTGTCAGGAGGGCATGGAGGCTGTGGACCTTATTTTTGATGCTTCTAATTTTTAAGTAGCAGGCCAATAGTGAGTTGAGGGGGGTCTATTTAGGCTTTGTCTTATGTTTGGGCTGTTATGATTAGAGTTAGTGTTGTCTGGGGATAGTGGCCCTGGGTTGGGGTGGATATCTCCATCAATAGTAAGGGTGTGGGGCAACCTAGCTTTGAGCTTTAGAAATTTATCAGTTTTTGGTAGTATTTAGTTTTGGTGTTAACATATCTGGGTATAACAGGGAGGGTGTTAGCAGGGGTAAAGGATTTGGCTTTAAATTCTAATCTACAACAACTTTAACAGTAGAATTTGGTGGAACTTTTAGCATTAGGAGCCTTATTTAAGGGCTGGAAAATTTGGTGCTGTTGACCCAGTATGGCTGAATTAAACAGTTTAAGTAGAAAGTCTTTAGAAAAAATAGTAACCTTAGTTAAGTTTGTTATTGAAAATAGACCAGTGTGGCTATCCATTTTTTTTAAATACCCAACTGGATGCAGTCATTCTAACTGTATGAGCCTTTCAGGGTGGGAGCCGTGAGAAGAGATAATACCTAATTATAGATATTTAGTGTTAGCTCATCACCAGAAATAGAACTATAACAAAAAATAATTGAACAGTGTTTCTTGCCATATATAACACAGTGACTGAGAGAAAAAGCATAATCCTTACATTAATAGTACACTGCACTGCCCTAAGAAACAGTTTCAAGTAGTTGGCAGCTAAATAGAACAAGTAAGCAAGACATAGCATGTATAAGAAGAAGAAACGCTAACCAGGGTCACACTATTCTGCATACAACATCTTGTATCTTTAGCATGAAAATAAGTTCAATGATAATAGCATTTGAGAAGTAGACTGTTTGTACAGTGTCTAGGATTTAAGAATTAGACTAAATAATGCAACAAAGTTATACTGATCCACAAACAATCACTTCAGTTTAGCAGTAACAAGAAAGCGCAAAATCAGTTGCCCAATGCATTCGTCAGCCTCATGTAGTAATGCACTTTTAAACATTCAGAGTCAGCATAAGATTTCACATATTATCAAATCTACAGATGTATTTAATCAAAGAGTCGGTAACACAGAAAATTACATACCAAGTTTACAGCAGGACAGCCATCTGGGTCAGGAGCACTGAGGTGTTTGAAAAATGAAGGTTAATTGAGATGGTTAAGTAACGTCTGATTGTTAGGAAAGCAGGGGGAGGGGAGCATGCAAGGGGCTTAACAACACCAGAGGAATCCTCAGAGCCTGTGATTAAAGTAAGAGGCTTTTTTCTTGATTTTTTACTTGCTTTAAATTCTAATCTATGTTCTGTGTTTAAACACAGACAGCACCTTTAACAGTACAATTTGGTGGAACCTTTTAGCATTAGAAGCCTTAGCTGAGAAGTTTAGTGCTGTTGACCCAGTATGGCTGAATTAAACAGTTTAAGCAGAAAGACTTTAGAAAAAAATAGTAACCTTGGTTAAGTTTGTTATTGAGGGTAGACCAGTGTGGCTATCCATTTTTTGTTTTAAAATGCCCAACTGGATGCAATCCTTCTAACTGTGTGAGCCTTTCAGAGTGGGAGCCATGAGAAGAGATAATACCTTAGTTAAGTTTGTTACTGAGAGTAGACCAGTGTGGCTATCCATTTTTTTTTCAATGCCCAACTGGATGCAGTCCTTCTAATTGTGCAAGCCTTTCAGGGTGGGAGCCATAAGACGAGATAATATCTTAGTTAAGTTTGTTAATGAGGGTAGACCAGTGTGGCTATCCATTTTTTTAAATGCCCAATCGGGTGCAGTCCTTCTAACTGTGCTAGCCTTTCAGGGTCGGAGCCGTGAGAAGAGATAATACCAAGTTTACACCAGGACAGCCATCTGGGTCGGGAGCACTGTGGTGTTTGAAAAATGGAGGTTAATAAAAGGCATTTATGAAGCAGTCTAACCTCTTCATAGGATATACTATAATGAGACAGGTGAATAAAATGTTCCTTTATAGTACCTTTAATAAATGTTGGCTATTTATTTTTTAACATTTGTTTACCGGAAAAGTCCAACTTGGAATAAAGCCAATTTTCAGCAGAGGCCCAGGGAGAAATGCTCCAGATACATGTCTTTGTAATGTGGGAGGAAACAGGAGCACCCAGAGGAAACCCATGCTAATGCAGGGAGGACATGCAGACTACACACACAAGGCACCCTAGCTGAGAATCAAACCAGACAACCTCTTGCTGTAAGATGACAATGCAAAGGCTGCACCATCTAAATATCAGTGCATTGGCCAGGAATCAAACCTGGGCCCCAGTGTGGGAGGCAAGAATTTTACCACTAAACCATCAGTGCAGATATTTCAATGCTATCATCTTCTTTGCCGTTGCTGCTTTTACTGTTTTGGGGGCTGGGCTACAAGTTACTTCTTCTATCCAGTTTCTCTAACTCACCACCTTAAAACTAGAGCACTACAGTCACATATCAACAGTTAATCTGAAGAAGGAAGGCTCTTAAGACTAGTACTGTGTTTGACATTTCTCCCACAACTGACAACAAATCTATTGATTCAAATTATATCCTCAGTCCGATAGCAACCCTTCATTTTATCTTTTTTTCCACATCAAGTAGAAACCATATTTTTGCATATCACAAGGGTTTTCTATTTTGTATGTAAAAATCCTGTGAAGTTCAAACATTTTCATATTTTATGGACAACATAAACTATTTTAGGGCAATCAAATTTTATTAAAATTCTTGTCAGTCAGTGGCTCAAGACGTAGCACATCTGTCTTTGATGCTGTAAGTTTTATTCCCACACCAAGTACGTGGATTCATTTTCCACTGCAATGCAACATAAGGAATTACTGCACTCCAGAGTGTGTTGTCCTTCACATGCAGTCTTAAACTGAGTTCCCATCTACCTGAACTTCTGCTAGCTTTGGTGAATGTAAAAGTTTCCATGACATTTATTGAAAAAAGCAGAGGTACTTAGGGGAAATGTATTTACATATTCACACACATATATATATATATATATATATATATATATATATATATATATATAGATCTTATTTATATATTTATATTCTGTTTCCATTCAGTTCATATTCCTTGTATATAAATACATACAGTTTAACACATATTATCTCCCCCACACTTTGTGCCATAACAATTGCATTGCTGCATTCAATGCATCAGCAATTTACGTTTCTTTATTATGCAACGATTCAGCACATCTTTCTTTCCAAATAAGCCATTTGGCACAACAATGATTCTGTCTACCTTATCTCATAACTGGCTATGTAATATGAATATGGAACTGTTATTTTGAATACATGAAAAATGAATGTCAAACTTCTGAAAATGTCTTTTAACTGTGATAAGCCACAAATACTTAACTCCTGCACATGTAACAAAAAAAATCACTAGTCTTCCTTCACCCCACAAGTTACATACTCCTTTCTCAACTCATTTGTACTTCATTGATCCTTTAACTGGTAATTTGTTTATTGGAACATGCCATAAGAAGTTCTGTACTTCTGTTTTATTTGGAAATATCTTTCTTCTTAGCATTATTGGCAGTTTTAGTTTGGACTTTAGTAAACACCAAGGATCTCTTATAAGATATAAAATCATAATACTGTAATTTTTTTTCTTCTCATCACCTACACCATATATAATACTTTTCTATATAGACATTTTTTTCTGCTGTTCCACCATAGATGGGTCACCTCAACTTTTTTTCCATGATGAAATTGCAGTCCTCAATACAAATGCAGACATGATAGATATGCTACAGGATTTTGCAAGCCTAAGCCTCCATTTTCCAGCTTATTATGCAGTACCATCCCTTTCATATGCTAGAACCTTGATCTCCATACAACACTGAAACAGAAGTAAGAAACATTTAGATCTCACCAAGACAAAGTAATTTCACTAATAACACAACATTTATCAAATAAACTTTTTTTTTGTAAATGACATTCTTAATGTTTTTCACAATCAACTTATGACTGAGATTTTGGCCAGACTTTTATTCTAGTCTATCAGTTTATCAGGAGCTGACTTACCAAATCTAATAGGTTCATAGGTTCATAGAGTAGTACTAAGTTAACTGCCCTTGTGAGCTATTTTAAGACTAGCCAATTATCCCTTTTGAGACTCAAACCCTGCACCTTTTGTTTGTAAGGCAAACACCTTAACCATTAGGCCACCCTCCCAACCCCACTAATTGACATTAATGCCTAACACTTCTACCTATTACAAGAAAAGTGCATGCTCCCTACTTTAATTGCTTCCCCCAGTCATTTACCTTTATTCTTGTATTTCACCTCACTAGTTTTAATGTCTTTTAGGCTACCATCACTAAATAAATAAATAAATCACTTGCGCATAAGGCAGTATGTGTTCATAGGTTCATGGATGTTTACTAGGCTAATTACACAAGGAATTTTTTAAGCCTAGTCATGTTATATAAAAGCTCCTGATTTATATTCTGCCTGCACTTGGCCCATTTTTTTTCAAAACATTTGGCAAATACTGCATTCACAATCATTGCAAACAAGTAAACACTACTCATCATAAATCCCGGATTTTCTCCTTTTATTAACATTTTTTTCTCTACCTATCCATCCATTTGCTAAACCTTTTATTATATTATTGTTATAAAATGAAGATAAAATGCAATAACCTTTACACTTCTACCACATTCCTCCTGTAAACAACACATGTTTATGTGTCATGTTGTCATACACTTTCTCTTTATCAAATGCAACACTTCTCTCCTCCCATTCTTTCCCCATAATACTTTCATTCACAATAATTATCATCTCCTTTAAATTTTCCCCTATAAGCCATATATTTCTTCCAGTATAATCTTAATTAATATTATTTGTAATATTTTCATAACTACATTGTAATCTATGACCAATTCTTCACAAATAGACCAAATAACCAAGGAAAAACATCAACCCGAGCTGCAGTCCAAACTTCCTTTATTACAACTTCACAAATATGAAATGCCTCTGTTAAGCGCTTTCATCCCAAATTTCTCAGGACATCATCATAACAAAGGAACCACCCCAACCCAGTCCTTAAATACATGCCTAATTAGTTAATTAAAATCAGTAATATCCAATTACAAAATCTCTTGAGCCTTAAAAATATGTTAAATCTAAACCTGCCCCCTGGCTATCTAAAGATACAAGACAAAAAATGTTACTTAGAAACAAAGCATGGAAAAAATGGTGAGCTAGCAAATCTAGTGTAGACCAACAGACCTTTAGACATCTAAGAAACTGTACCAAAAAAGCTATTTTCTCTGATAAAAGAACTTATTATAGTAATCCCCAACAAGCTAACCACAATAACCCTCAAAAATTCTGGTCAACCCTTAACAGGCTTCTACACCCTGGACAAACTACCACTCCTTCCCCTACCGGATCTGAAAAGAATTCCACCCTTGATACTGCCAACACTTTCAACTCTTTCTTTATTGATACTATTAACACTTTGGCCTTGCACCTCTCTAGTGACAACACTAGTATCCCCGACCCCGCCTCCTCCAAACTACCAACCTTTAGGCTACAACCCATCTCCACTGCCATCATACAAAAATGTATTCACAAACTCAAACCATGCACCCCCTCTGCTGACCAACTCCCATCTGAATTCCTTCAAAAAGCAGCCTCTGAAATTGCCTATCCCATATCTATTCTCATTAATAGAACTATAAATGAAGAAACCATACCTGACATCTGGAAAATCTCTCACATCATACCCTTACACAAAGGAGGTAACTCCTATGAATACTCTAATTATAGGCCCATAGCTCTCTTGTCCCCACTAGCAAAAATCATGGAAAAATGTGTCCATTATCAGTTAATGGACCACCTAATAAAAAACAACATTCTCACTCCCTGTCAACATGGCTTTAGGCCTTTTCATAGCACAACCACCGCTCTCCTCACCTTTACAGACCTTATTAACAAGAATCGAAATACTAACACCCTGTCCTCAGCTCTCTTCATTGACCTATCTAAAGCCTTTGATATGGTCAACCACTCTATTCTCTTAAAAATTCTTGAATCTCTCTCCTTAGAATCTAAGGCTGTCCACTGGTTTTGTTCCTATCTCACAAACAGGAAACAAGCCGTTCTCTGGGATAATAAACTCTCATCCCTTCTCCCAATTTCACTTGGCGTCCCCCAAGGCTCTATTCTTGGACCACTTCTTTTCTCCCTCTTTATAAATGACTTACAAACAGCTATCCCCCAGGCTACTTGTATACAATATGCTGATGATTCCACATTAATTTGCTCTGCTAAATCCATCTCTGAACTTCAAAGTAATACTCAAGCTGTTTTCTCTAAAGTTGAAACTTGGTTATCAAATCACTGCCTACTCCTAAACGCTAAAAAAACCAAACTCCTACTCTTTAAGCCCACTACCAGATCCCCTACATTAGACTTTACTATCCTATCTAACAATGGAACCATTATATCACCTGACCCCAATACCAAACTGCTAGGTGTCACGATTGACAACAACCTTACCTTTGTCATATCAATAATAACATTAAATCTGTAAACAGGAAACTCGGCTCTCTATAGAATTAAAACTTTCTTAACCTCCCAAGCCAAAGCTACTCTTGCCCACTCTCATCTTATCTCTACTCTTCTCTACGCCTCACCAATCTTTACTAACCTTAAGAAAAATAATCTCTCAAAATTATCATCCACGTACAATAATATAGCTAGATTTGTCACTGGTAAACCCTTCAGAGCTCACCACTGTCTGAATCTGCAGCAACTTAACTGGCTTGAACTGTCAAACATGTTGCTTCATTCCCAACTGACATTTGTCCAAAGAGCATTCTACCAACCTCACAACACACCTATACTCTCCAACCTCATAACCCCCTACTCTAATCTGAATTCCCTCCGTTCATCAAGTAAGCTGCTAGTTACCTTAACCAAATCCAATAACCTAGCAGGTGACTCCCTTTTCTCTAATACTATTGGAAAACACTGGAATCAACTGCCTACTGAACTTACTTCCATTGCATCTACTGTTCTGTTTAAACAAAAACTCAGAATTTACCTTAAAAGCCACTGGATGTGTCCCTGCTCTAATCCTGACTAAAGTTATTTGCTTCATCTAATCCATCTTTCTCTCCATACTTTACTCTCCATCCTGCTTCCTCTCTTCACCTTTCTTTCTCTACCTCTTTAAACTCCTCCTCTTCATCTTTCCTCCTTATGGCTACAAATCTCTTTCAAACAAGTATTTGTCTCCTTATTTTTGCTCTCTCACTTTTGCTGCTTCTCTTTCCTTGATCTTTACTCTCTCTTCCTGGTATGAAAACATGTTAGTATGTTCATCATGATGTTACTTATTCCCTAGAAAGTCAACTTCCTTTTCTTTCTTTTGATAACTTTCTTTTATTTCTCTTTCCCTGCTCATACTCTTACTATTCTTGTTTAGAAATAGGTAATAATGTGTATTATGATATTTGTGCTTAAAATGTATTTCCTTTTGTTTAAATGTGGAGCTTTTCTCCCTGGGCCTCTGCTGAAAATGGAAATATATCCAGTTGGACTAGCCCGGTCAACAAATGTAAAATAAAATAAATAAAATAAAAACACTTAAATAATATATATACTTGTATAAATAAAACCAAACTTTTGACACATACAGCATTGTTGCATGACCTTTTATTAAACATGAATTTATTATCCTAAAATGTTTCTAAACTTTAACACGCAGTTGATGCTTACGCACTCATTAATTCCAGGGCTTTTGTGGCATTCAAAAATAACTGCCATTTAAGTTCAGCAATATTTAAATTTTCATCTACCACAAACCCCTGTGCATCCTTTACTATTTGTTCAATCACTACAAATCCAGACCTATGATTTTGATATCCTTTAACATGTCTATACAGGGCATTATTTAGCTTCATATTTTTGATGTCAGTGACTTGTTCATATATCCTGGCTTTAAATTGCCTACAAGTCTTTCCTATGTAAAATGCCAGGCATTCCAACCATTTGGCCAAATAAACCATGTTTTTACTTCTACAATTATAATGCCCCCTGATAGTTATGTCCTTCCTGTTAAGGCAAAACTTATTGCCAGTCACCAGTATATAGGGGCATTGTGTGCAACTGCCACATTTAAAGTTCCCAGCCTTTTTACTTCCTTTTGTAAAATTGTTTAAACCAGACTCCAAAATTTTCTTGAAATACCTGTCCTTTCTATAAACAAAACTAGGTTTATTACCCACAACCTTAATCACTTCCTTATCAATACATAATATGTCCCAATTCTTCTTAATCACTGTTGCTATATTAAAGGAATCAATATTATAAGTGGAAATGAAACTTCTTTCTATATTTTTCTTCACATTATTGCTATCAATATTATTAGCCGTTGACAAACTCACATTATAAATGTCTCCTAAGATAGGTATCCAAACTAACCATTTTGGCTGCCTTAACCAATTGACCCTTAACAATTGCCTTTTTATGATGGTTTGGGTGCCAACTGGTATAACTCAAATATGAATTGGAAAATGTAGGCTTCCTATAAATCCTAGACAGAAAAACTTTCTTTCCTGTGAATCAACCCTCAATTCAATGTCTAAATAAGTTACTTTTTCTTTACTGTATTCATATGTAAATTTCAAAAATTCACAGTTTCATTGATGTAATTCAGAAATTCTGTTAACTTTTTTTGTGTATCTTTCCAAAGCAAAAACATGTCATCCAGGTATCGGGTAAAAACACAATATCATCCCTAAATTGACTATGAAAAATGTATTTTTTTTCTTTCAGTATGACATGACATTGTAATCAATGTCAAGTAAATCCCACCTCCATAAACAGCACAATTAACAAAAAACTGAGGGTTATGCTATTCAACGCCAGGAGTTTAAATCTCAAAATGCACGCACTCAAAGCACTCCTCAGTATGGAGAACGTCGACATCTATGCAGTAACTGAAACCTGGTTCAAGGTTCCAGAGAGCACCCCAGCACTACTGGGCTACAACTCATACCACACGTTTCGGCCATAGAATATGGACCGAAACACAAAAGGAGGGGGTGTATCCATATTCATCAAGGATACCTACACCTACAGGTTAGTGGCACAGCATGATACCTCTGAGATCATCCATGTGCTACTAACATCGGGCAAATCTGCAATGCAAATTGTGGCCTGCTACAGATCACCCTCCATGACCCAGGACCACCACTCCACCTTTCTGGAGACACTGGAAAACATGAAGGTCCTCCCAAACACCCTGATATTTGGCGATTTCAATTACCCTACCATTCACTGGGAAAACTACTCGAATACAAATTCCCAGGCCTAGTGCTTCCTGGAATTCATCAACTCGGATGCCATGGATCAGCTGGTAAACCCCCCTACCAGAGGTGAAAACATATTGGACCTGGTCATCACCAACATGGGTGACAGGTGTTCCACACCGGAGGTCAACCCGTCACTGGTTAGATCAGACCATAAACTAATCACTCTGGATGTCCACACCACACCACCACCCCCAACTACGGAAACCACAGTAAAAACATTTCTAAAGCAAACTTCACCTTACTTAAGACAGAGTAAGTTTCACAGCCCCCACGCTGAAGGATACCGCTCTCCAAGATGCAGAAACATTTATAAATGCACTCTGTGAGCACCAGCAAGGATGCATGGATCATGCCATCCCTAGAAAAACCAAGACTCACTCCTCTAAGAGAAGGAAACCAGTTTGGTGGACCCCTGCAACAAACAGGCTATACAATAGAAGGAGGAAACTAGTTCAGAAAAAAAGCTAATCCCAAGAAGGAAAGACATCCCTGGTCAGTATCAG
The DNA here is from genome assembly GCF_019279795.1 of Protopterus annectens. Taxonomy (NCBI): domain Eukaryota; kingdom Metazoa; phylum Chordata; order Ceratodontiformes; family Protopteridae; genus Protopterus; species Protopterus annectens. Next base: position 1,703,653,345 of record NC_056741.1, on the reverse strand, counting down.
TAAGAAACTGAGGTCCCTCATGAAATCATCCAAGGCTAACTTCGAAAGAAAAATAGCCAAGGAGTCAAAAGATAACCACAAAGCCTTCTGTAGCTATATTAAGAATCTAAGTGGCAACTCACAGATATGCATTGAACTAGTGCAAAATAGCACAAAATATACTGAACCTACTGATATTGCCAACATCCTGGCAGATAGATTCAGTGCAAACTTCACCCCCCCTCTCACCTCCAAAAGGGCCCACAACAATACTGGAAAAGTGCAGTGTCCCAAAAATCACAGACACACAGGTGAAAACAGCCCTTTCAAAAGCCAAAAGCACAATGTCAATGGGACCAGATGGTGTCCCAGGCTGCGTCTTGCACGAACAACAGAACAAACTAACCCCCTACCTAAACACTCTGTTCAACCTCAGCCTCTCCACAGGCTACATGCCCATAGAATGGCGCACATCAATGGTTATTCCTCTCCACAAAGGAGGGGCCAAAACTGACCCTGGTAACTATCGCCCCATAAGCCTGACTAGCCTGGTCTGCAAGGCTGTGGAGTGCATCATCTTGGAACTCATTAACAAAGACATTGGGAACCTCCAAACACTTGACCTGACCCAGTTTGGCTTTGTTAAGGGCAGATTATGCCTACTAAACCTGGTTGACTTCTTCGAGACAGTCACCAAGGCCATAGACGAGGAAAAGGTGGTTCATGCAGCCTATCTTGACCTCGCCAAGGCTTTCGATACCATTCCCCACTCAGGTATTACAGAAAAACTCACCAGCCTGAACACAAACCCCTACATCATGAGATGGGTTGCCAACTGGCTTAGAGACAGAACTCACACAGTAAGAATAGCAGGCTCCAGGTTCGACTCTAAACCAGTCACAAGTGGTGTCCCGCAAGGCTCTGTCCTGGGATCCCTACTGTTTGGCATATACTTCTCAGAAGTACAGGCAAACACAGGAGGACTATGGCTAACCAAGTTTGCCGATGACTGCAAACTGGGAGCCATAATTGACTCTCCGGCTGACATGGACATCCTCCAAAAGGGCCTTACTGAGACAAACACCTGGTGTCAAAGTCATGACCTCAAGCTAAATGCCAAAAAATAATTCATCCCATTTGGGAAAAACAAAATACCCATGAATTACCACATAGGTGGCAGCCCCCTTAATACAGAAGAGGTAATAAGAGATCTGGTGACCCAGGTAGATAGTAATCTCTCCTTTGACAATCATATTGTCAAAGTAGTTAGGAAATCCTTCTATTTGGCCCATCTAATTACTAAAGGGTTTGCATCTAGAAATAAAGAGGTTATAGTGCCCCTCTACTCATGCCCCATTTGGGATGTACCTCACAAGACACTTCCAACAACTGGAAAGACCACAAAAGTACCTCACCAAGAGGATTACTGGTCTCAAACATATGTCCTATGCAGCCCGACTGAAAAACCTCCGGCTTTACTCAGTGGCATATCGCTTATTCAGAGGTGATCTCTGCCTGACTTACAAAGCCATGTCCAACTCAGAATTGATGGACATGCTCCACTTAAAGAAATCCAAGTCATTGTGAGCCACGCGCTCTAGTGAGCTAAACCTTGCCACACCAATAAATAGAACATGCTGGAGGGATATATTCCTGTCACAGAGACTCCCCATGCTTTGGAACAAAATTCCAAATTATATCAGGCAGAGCCCCTCACTAACACTCTTCAAGAGAAACCTTGACAAGTGGATGGGTAACAGAAAATACACCCATGGGATCACTTCATTGGCTCTGCTTGATAGAGGATCAGTTAATTAATCAATGGGGCAGCGACACACTCTGGCTAGGCTTATAAATGCCCTCGGGCAGATAGCCTAGTACCTACCTATGAACCTATGAACATATGTTATATAACATAATAGGCCTTCGATTCTTTATTGATGTCTTACCTCCCTTTTTCCAAATAAACATTATAACTTCCTGACATACTCTCTGATTTAAACGGCAACTGAATGGCTTAAAGTCCACTTAATCCACCACAACAGATTATATGATAAACCAAAACAAGATTTAATGTAAGCACTTTTGCTGGAAAAATGTTCCAGCTTCTTCAGACTACAAACAGTAAAATACTTAGAAAAAACACCTTTTAAAACAATTCAAAAAACGAACTGCCAATAGAGTTTGTTACCCCTCCTGATGTCATACACAAGCATTTAAGAATTAAAGCTACAGGGGGTTACTCCAACTTAAAACACACTAGGATGCTTAAGCAACCTCACAGCACCATCATTAAAGAAAATAAAGATTTCTTTTTTTTACTTTTTTACTCTCTGATTTATTATTCCACTGTCTGGTCACTTATTTAAGACTTAAATAAATAAACATTTATTCCTTTATTCCATCTGTCTATAAAACAAATAACCTGTATAATTTATGCATGGTATTGTTTGAATGTTTACTTCTTTCAATACTCAACCTAGTTCCTGTACTTTCACTTGCCTATGTTCCCCATATCTCTTGTGTTTAGTCTCCTAACATCACAATCTCTCAAGTACTGTCCTGCTTTTGTTATATATTTGCATAACTTACTTTTTCACTGCATTTATTATTCCTTTTTGTGTTTTAACTTCCTTCACTTCTTCATTTAAGAACATGCATTCTTCCATTTTTTCTTTTCCTTTTAGCATAAACATAAGTTGTAAAATTACATTTTTCGTTATTTGCTTCTTTTTTATAATCTCATCTTCTTTTTTAATATTGCCAAATCATTTTTAACAAATCTCATATTTTCTGGCTAACCTTACATAATTTATTGTATTTCTGTTATGACACTCTGCTTCCACTTCTACATATGTATATTTATATTTCCATTTAAAAGCCAACAAACATGTCCATCAGGTGTAAAATTACTTTATACATTCATAGCCTGCCAATAACTTTTGTCCACTCCTTTATTTCACCTCTTTCAGTACAAGTTCATGATAAACATTTAAATATTCCTTCTTCCTTGATTATTTCTGTATTCTCTTTTAGCACTCCCATATAACTTGAATATCTGAGAAACCAACCACTGTTTTACTGTCTTTAAATTCTTTCATTGTATATGTAAAGCTAAAGAAATCAGTTTCTGTTTTAAGTTCTTCTCTTATAAAGGTAAAATGTCTCTTGCCCTAGAACTGGTTTTCCTTGACTTATCACCTCTTTATAGCTTCTGACATCTTGCACTAAATTCCTCTTGTCCTTCCATACATTAAAGTGGATTCATGTTGATCAACTGACAGCTCTTTCATTGGGTACAAACTGTTTGAAAAAAATGTCTGAAGCAATTTTCAGCAAGCCCCATACCCCATGAATTTAAATATACATATGTCAAAGTTGCACAACAGTGGAGAAAAAAAAAGAAAACTCCACTGTTGGTGAAAGTCGTTTTGAACAAATTTCTCAGATCACTTATTACTGGCTGAAAGGGGTGACTTTCAAATGATACATTCCTATTAAATTCACCTGCTATAATATTTATCTTAATTATTTTTTGATATTTTCAAAAAAAAAAATCTGTACTTTCTTTTAGATCTGTGCAAGCACACAGTACTAGCATTACCTGTATATAGTTTTTCTAACTTTTACATCCAAAATAATTAAGTATCTTAATCTTTCTACTAAGATATCAAATATGTGTACCTCCCTATTACCACACATGACTGTCATTCATGAACCTTTATCAATTCCAAGCTGAAGATTACAGTGGCATGTATCCTGTTGATGTAGCTTAGCAGATCCATTAATTTGACAGGTGAAGTTCTAGGTGTAGAGAAGGTGTAGCTGCACTCTGAATGAATTTCACTGATTGCTAGATGTGGTTCCATAGCCCAGCTACACTATTTGAATACAGAAGGTCACCTGCAGTATTAGATGATTTGGTTATAGTGATTAGTAATTTTTCTGTAGATCATAATATAGTTAGCTGCAAAAAGAGCTCAGTGATGTGGTAGCTCTAACCAATATAATTCTCTTATTGGTAGACAGAGGTGAGTTATCTTCTTATAGTTTACTAAAAAATTCACTATTTTATTATAACATTGTTCGAGTTTGGACATTTGTGAGACTCAAAGTTTAGGGAAGTTTGGGGCAGCATACAGGAGAGATGGCAATAAATAATAGAGGCTATATGTCTTCTGCCTGCATCAGTGAGGTATGATTTCCCTGTGTATAATGCAGCTAGTGTTTGATTATTTTTTTTAACCGTATGTTATATATGGTGGTCAAATTTCAGCATGCCTTCTGTTATGATACCCAGTAATTCTGTGTGATTTACTTGTTCTATCATGATGTTGTTGGCAGAGGAGATAGTGAATAGGATTGTTATGTAAGGTCTTAGAGTTTAGAGTGAGTGTGGGCAAACCAGCTTAGGGTCAAATCATCAGCCTATTGAACTAGGGTAACATTTTTATGTCATTAATGAACTTGTTGAAAAGTGTGGGCCTAGTTTGGATCCTTGTGGGGCATCAATTGTTACTGGAAAAAAGGTGGAGAAATCATTTCTCCATTTCACTGTTTGTGTTCTTTTTGAGAGATAGTTATGGAGCCACTGCAATGAAGGGTTGGTGAGCCCTAAAAATGACAGTTCATAGGTGTTCATAGGTGTTTACAAGGCTAATGACCACAAGGGCCCTTTTAAGCCTAGCCATGCATCCCAAATCTCTGACAAGTTCTGATACCTTTGATAAGTGTAAGCAGGGGGTTGGGAGATGCAGTTTATATAAGAGTTTCTGGCAGGAGACAATATCAGAAGCTTTTGATAAGTCTAGGATGATAGTGGAGACAAGTGCTTCCAGCATTTCTATGGATGAGGACTGTATTAACAAAATTCAGCAAAGCAGTAGTAGTTGTGCTATGATGAGTATGGAAGCCATGTTCGATTAAATGGCTGAGATGTGTTTCTAATATTTTTGATATGGAAGATAAAACAGCAATTGGCCTATGGTTTGATATATCTGTATTGAGTCCATCCTTGTGCAGTGGAATAATGAATGATGTTTTCCATAACAAGGGCATTTAATTTTCAGATATACATCAATGTTAGGAATTTGCATAATGATTAAATTGTTTACCTCACAGACACAAGGTACAGGGCTTGATTCTCACCTTTGGTCATTGTCTGATTATTGGCTAGATATGTTATAGTCTGCAAAGTGATAGTCTAGTATTTACCTTTGAAATTAGGCTGGATATACAATAGTCTTGACTGCTATTTTAAGATATTCAGTAGGTAGGTTGTCAGGGGCAATAGTAGTAGGCTTATTTTTTTAGGTATTTCTGATGGCATCTGTGGGAACTGGTTGGAAAGAAAAATTTTAAAGGTGGTTATGTGATTGAGTAAGGACATGAACAGCTTGACTAGTCATCTGTTTAGTTAAGGACAGCACTGTCTGTATAAATTGGGTGTGGAATCGGATCATTTTGTTTATATGCGTTTGGTGTTGACTGTGTAGCTTTTCCTGGATTTAACAGTTTATTGATTGAGACCCAGAAGAGTTTAGGATTATTGGTGGATATGTTTTTATTGGTTTGTTTTCCCATCTTTGGTGATAAGTTGTTTTATTAGATTTCTTAGTTGTCTATATGCTAGTAGTCATTTTATAGGTTCATAGGTAGGTACTAGGCTATTGGTCCAAGGGCCTACATAAGCCTAGCCAGCAAGGTTCCATGGTTTACTCCACCCAAGAAAGTTATTTTCCTGTGCCACTGTCAAGCAGAGACACAGAAGTGATCCCTGGGGTGTATTTTATTTCCTATTTCCCATCCACTCATCAAGATTTTTCTTGAAGAGTGCTAATGAAGAAGTTTGCTTGACATAGATGGCTAGCTTGTTCCAGAGTATAGGAAGTCTCTGGGACAGGAATCTATTCCTCCAGTGTGTCCTGTTTATTGTGGTGACAAGGTTTAGGTCCCTAGAGCATGTAGCTCGGAGGGATTGAGATTTCTTTAGGCGTAGCATGTCCAACAGCTCTGGGTTTGACATAGCTTTATATGTTAGGCAGAGATCACCTCGGAGTAGGCGACATGCTACGGAATAAAGCTGGAGTTTTTTGAGGCGGTCAGTGTAGGGCATTTGTTTGAGGCCTTGTCTCTTTGTTTCATTTGCTGTTTATTTGCTAAGGATATACATGGGGCAGGATTGGCTTTGACTCTTTTTATTCTGACAGGGGCTAGTGTGTGTTTAGAACAGCATCATTATGGGGAGAGTCTTTAGTGACTCCCTGTTAAAGAGATCTAATGTATTAATAAAAGTGTTTTCATGAAAAATACTAAGCTTCCTTATCAGTCTAATGTGTTTTGGGGTATTTACATTGGTGCCCTGTAGTGTTTTGTAATGTCACCTGGGGTGTGTGTGTGTGTGTGTGTGTTATATCTATATCTATCTTTATATATATACATATATATATATATATATATATATATATATATATATATATATATATATATATATATATATATATATATATATATATGTATATATATATATATATATATATATATATATATATATATATATATGTATATATATATATATATATATATATATATATATATATATATATATATGCTTGTGCTGTAGTTGGCATAATGGTTAAGGTCTTTGATTGCCTTGCACAAGGTACAAGAGTCGATCCTGACCTCCAGCCAATGCCTGTTTGGAGTTTGCATGTTCCCCTGTGTTTCTGTGAGGTTCTTTCCACCTCAAAAACATGCTGAGTGTTTCCATCTCAGACCCACCAATGAATGGAGCTGTGGGCAGTAGCACAGACTGCATATGGTGCCCTACAGGGGAATAGTTGTACACACCAACCATTTTGGATATATACTGTGTTGTGCAGCATCCTTAAGATAGGAGAACATGGATCACAGACTGCATGCTGTTGCAGGGCTAGCCACTTAATAGTGTAAAATATGGCTCTAGGTGATGTGGTCATGTTGACTAATGTCGCCAAAATGGGCATGGCTAGTTACCAGTGATAAGTGGGTTGAGGACCTGGCCTACTCTGACCCATGCCTGGGACCCATGTTAATGGTGGGAGGGGTGTATGTGCCTCTATTGGTGAGTGTGTGCCCACCATAAAGCCCAGAAGCCCTGGAATAATAAGCTACTGGCCGGCCAGTTTCTTGTTGTCCAGCCTGGGTTACCTGGGATAGCTCTTTTGAGTGAAAGCTGGGCATAAATATTAGGATCCTTTGCTTGTATCTAATATATTGTATCATTATACTGTATTATCTGTTAATGACTGTACTGGAACTTTTCTCCCTGGGCCTCCGTTGAAAATGGGTTCCTGACCCAGTTGAACTTTCCCAGTTACCAAATGTCAATAAATAAATGAAATAAATAAATAAATAAATAAAACCAATCAACCTGCCAAACATGAACTGAGAATAGCTACACTTAATTTAGGTTCACTTACAGGACGGAGCTTGGAAGTGGATAACAGAGGAGGATGAACATCCTATGTATCCAAGAGGCAAGATGGAAGGGCAGTGCAGTGAAGCCACTTAGATCCAGATGCTACTACTCAGGAGGAGGACAGGCTAGAAATGGTGTGGGAATTGTGATGAGAGAGAAGCAGTGAGGGATATCATTAGAATTAGTGACACACTCATGGCAATCAAACTCCATTGTAATGATAGGACAGTTTTTTATAATCTCAGCCTATACCCTGCAGCAGGGTTGTGATAGTGAGGAAAATAGTGCATTCAGACATCAGTTGCAGGACCTACTAGATAAAGCAGAACAACATGAACTCTTGTTGATAATGGGTGACTTGAATGCACATATCGGAACAGACAGAACAGCATATGAGGACTGCCTGTGTCCACATGGGTACGGCAACAAGAATAAAGGAGAGGCTATTCTAGACTTCTGTCTGGCAAATGGCTTGATAGTAGCCAATACATGGCTCAGAAAGAGAGACAGTCACAACATCACATACAAGAGTGACCAACATGCAACTCAGATATACTTCCCCCTAGTAAGGAAAAGGCACTGGCGTAGAATCAGTAATTACAAAGTTATCCCCAGTGAAACAGTCAGCCCATAGCATAAACCACTGGTTTGCCACAATCAGCTGCAAGCAGTGGTCAAACAAGACTGTAAGATCAACAGAGATCATGTGGCTGAAAACCTGGAAGTTGATTGGAGAGAAAGTACAACAGCTTAAATAATTACTCAGGGTTTTAACACCCCAAGAAGAGGAAGAAATAGGTGGAGTTGAAGAAGAATGGCGGCCCCTCAAAACAACATATGTGAGTGCTACACAACTGATATGCAGCTGAGCCGGGTATGGAAAAAAGTACATAAGGAAAGCTGGTGGTGGAATGCAGAAGTCCAGGAAGTCATCAAAAGAAAGGAGTGCAGGAAAAAGTGGAAGATAGAAAAGACCAAACAGGCTAGGAAGGAATAATGGTTGGCTAATAAAGAAGCCAAGAAAAGAGTTGCAGTTACAAAGAACAGGGCATTGGAGGCACTCTACCAGCTTCTGGAAAGTGACTTAGTAGGTGGCACAAAGAAACTGTATCAGGTCACACGGCAAAGACAGAAAGATAAAGAAGATACTTAGACACCCTTCATAAGGTATGCCAGCTACAACCAGCTCACCGGTCCACAGGATATCAAAGGCAGATGGAAGGAGTATTTCCAGTAGCTTCTGAATGAGGAAATCTCCACAGAAGCCATACTGCCACAGAAACAGCCTACGATGAGAAAAAAAAGAGGAGCCCACCCTAGAAGAAGTAAAAACAGCACTAAGGAAAATGAAGTCAGAGAAAGCAGCAGGATCAGGTAAAGTAACAATAGATATGATAAAGATGCTGGGTGAGACAGAGGAGAAATGGCTGCTGAGGGTACTCATAGTAGTGTGGAGAGAAAGGAGTATCCCAGATGACTGGAGAATAGCCATATTCATGCCAGTGTACAAGAAAATAGTGGACATCCACAACTATGGGCAGTACAGAGGAATCAATCTCCAGTCACATCACATGAAAGATCTGGAGAGGGTGACTGATAAATGGATAAGCAGAGTAGTGGAAAGTAAGATGAGAGATGAGCTAGTTGAATTCAGATCAGGATGCAGCACAAATGACCCATTGTTTGCAGTGAAAAAGATAGTTGAGAAGAAGCTAGAGATGAGGAAAGAGTCCATCTGGGCATTCCTAGACTTGTTGAAAGCATATGACCCTGGTTCCAAGAAAGTTGATTTGCAGTACTGCAATGGTTTGAAGTCCCAGAAACATTGCTAGAAATAGTGCAGGCTATGTATAAAGACCCACTGACCCAAGTACAAACAGTGTTCAGTCTCACAGAGGGCCTCCTAGTGGGAATTGGTGTGCACCAAGGTTCAGCTCTGAGCCCACTGTTGTTAATACTGGTGTGGACTACATTAGCAAACAGGTCAGAGGGGACATATCAACAAAGATGGTACATGCAAATGATGTGGCATTACAGGCAGACTCTGAGCAAGAACTTCAGCAAAGGATAGGGAAATGGAATGCAAAACTGAAGGCAAATGGGATGAAACTGTGTACAGATAAGAAAGTGGTAATGGCAGCACATTTGGGAAATCAGTAGAAGCTAAAATTTGAGATAGAAAGGAAGATAGTGCAACAGCTAAATAGCTTCAAATATCTAAAAGGGGTGGTCAAGGAGAAGAGAAGTCTGAATGAAGAGGTCAAAGCTAGAATCAGAGGGGCTGCATCCAATTGTCATAGAATCTCGGGTGTAGTCTATGACAGAAGAATGCCAAAGAAGTTGAAAAGTAAGGTGTACAAGACATTGGTGCAATCAGTACTACTGTATGGCACAGAAACCTGGGCAGTAAAGCCAGAGCAGATAAAAAAGCTAGAGGTGATGGAAATGAACTGCCTGAGAAGAGTGGCAAGATGCACACTGTGGAACAGATGAAGAAAAGAGGAAATAAGAATAGAAGCCAAGAAGCTCCAATTGCAGAAAAAAAAAAAGAGAACAGATTACGGTGGTTAGGACACATGTGAAATAGAAGACAATTTCTTATAGAAGATTTAAGACACACATGAAGAATGTAAGATGAAATGAGGATGTCCAGCAAAGATGTGGATTGTGTGAGAGAAGATCTGTAAAAATCGGGCATCAGTGTCAAAGAAGGCAACAGTGCGACGATTAATAAGGAGAGAGAAGGTGACAGTTAAAAAAATACCTTGACCCCATATAGGAAATGGGAATAAGGGGGCAGATGATGCTGTTAAGGATTATCTATATCCATCTATGTATTTATATATATATGTGTTTGTGTGTGTGTGTGTGTGTGTGTGTGTGTGTGTGTGTGTGTGTGTATGTGTGTGTGTGTGTGTGTGTGTGTGTGTGTGTGTGTGTGTATATATATATATATATATATATATATATATATATATATATATATATATATCCATGACTGAGATTGTCTTCTGAGCGTTTAGTTTTAGACAGTTAACAGATATCTGAGTTAGAGAAAGTAGGCACAGTGTGTGGGGAAAGGAGAAGATACGTAATGGGTTTTTGTAGAAAATAGCAACACTACCATCTTTTTTGTTGGCATTATCTAATCTGATGTTATAGCTTGATGGAGCAATTTGTTCATATTATTATTTTATGCTTCCTGTTGGAGCTAGTTTTCTGTGGCAGTTAAGATGCCTGGAATATGTAGTACTATCCCAGCATGCACTTCAGAGAGTTTGATACTAATTTGTCATACATTGGCATGGTATATATGAAATCCAGGGTGGGACTGCAGGTGAGGTGTTAGTGATAAAGAAGTTGCTTGTGATATCTTGCCTGGTGCTCAAATATGTTGAGTCAGGGTTGGATTTGGATGGATGTCACCAGTAAATTTCATAATTTTGCAGGTATGAAGGTACGGGTAGCAGCATTTTTGCTTGATTTTATATTTAATACCCTATTTGTGAGTACATGGCTCTTCCTTTTGATGATTGTAATTCAACAGTATCATACATGACTACTGAAATAGATAGGGTGTGACTGGGAGTTGAGAATCACAGTGCCATATATGAATGCTGAGGTAGATAGGGTATGATTGTGAGATAAGGGTCACAGTACCATATATAAGTGCTGACATACATTGGGTGTGAATGAGAGATGAGGATCCCAGTATTTTATATGAGTGTAAACAAAGTCTATGAATGGGACATGAGGATCACAGTGCCATATTTGAGTGCTGACATTGATACAGTGTAAATAGGAGATGAGGATCCCAGTACCACATATCAGGACTAATATTCATAGGGTGTGAATGGGGGATGAGCATCCCACTACCACATATGAGTGCTGATACAGATAGGGTGTGACTGAGGGATAAGGATCCCACTACCATATAAGAGTGCTGATATTAATAGGGTGTGAATTGGAAAAGAGGTTCACAGTACCATACAGGAGTGCTGGTAAAAGTAGGGTGTGACTGGCAGATGAGGATCCCAATAGGTTCATAGGTTGATACTAGGCTATTGGCCCTAGGGCCTATATAAATCTAGCCATAACAATTCTCTGGATATTTCTTCCCATAATATTTACTTCCCTGGACCCCTGTCTAGCAGGGTGACTGACATGATCCCCGGGGTGATTTTCCTATCTCCCATCCAGTTGTCAAGGTTCCTTTAGAAGAGGGCCAAGGAGGCACTCTGCTTGACATGTATGGGCAGTCTATTTCAGAATATGGGGAGTCTCTGGGTCAGGAACCTATCCCTCCAGCATGTTTTGTTCATTGTGATGACAAGGTTTAGATCCCTGGAGTGTGTGGGTCCGAGGGATTGGGATTTCTTTAAGTGTAGCATGTCCAACAGCTCTGGGTTTGACATGGCCTTGTATGTTAAGCAGAGATCGCCTCTGAGTAGATGATATGCGACAGGAGTATAGCTGTAGTTTTTTTAGACAGTCAGCATATGGCATCTGCTTTAGGCCTGTGATTCTTTTAGTGAGGTATATCTGTGGCCTTTCCAGCTGTTGCAGATGTCTTGTGAGGTACATACCAAATGGGGCATTATACTTTATAATGGGTCTAATGAGGGATGAGTACAGTGGGACAGTGACCTCCTTTTTTCTGGATGAAATGCCCTTAGTGATGAGGTGTGCCACATAGAAGGATTTCCTGACTGTTGTGGCAATGTCCACCTGTGTCTCTACGTCTCTCATCACACTTTCAATGTTTAATGTACTGCCACCTATGTGGTAATTCACGAGTAGATGTTTTTTTCCAAAGGGGATAACTATACATTTCTTGGCATTAAGCTTGAGCCCATGGCTCTGACACCAAGCATCTGTTTCTGTAAGGCACTTTTGTAGAATATCCACATCATTTGGGGATTCAATAATGGCTCCCAGTTTGCAGTCATCTGCGAACTTTGTTAGCCAGAGTCCCTTAGTGTTGGTCTGGACTTCAGAGAAGTAGATGCCAAACAAGAGCGGTCCTAGGACTGAACCCTGAGGTACTCCACTTGTCTGATGCTGGATTTGGAGTTGGCTACTTTTACAGTCTGGGTTTTGTCAGTAAGCCAGTTGGCAACCCATCAAGTGACATAGGGATTTATGCCCAGCTTAGTAAATTTATCTATGATTCCAGAGTGGGGGGGTGGTGTCAAAGGCCTTGGCGAGGTCCAGATAGGCTTACCCTCGTCCACAGCTCTGGCGACTGATTCAAAGAAATCAATCAGGTTCAGGAGACAAGATTGTCCCTTCATGAACCCAAACTGGGTGGGGTTCAGTGTTTGAAGGTTGCCAATGTCTTTGTGTATAAGTTCCATGATCATGCGTTCCATGCCCTTGCAGATCAGGCTCATCAGACTGATGGGACGGTAGTTCCCAGGATCCAAGGTGGATCCCCCCTTGTGGAGTTGGATAACTGTAGCTGTGTGCCACTCAGTGGGCACAAAGCCTGAAGTGAGGGAATGATTAAACATGACACTTAGGTGAGGTGCCTTTTCATTTTGTAGCTCATGTAGTACACAGCCCAGGATGTCATCTGGTCCCATGGATGCTGTATTCTTAGCTTTGGAGACTGTGGTTTCTATACCATATATGAGTGCTGATACAGATAATATGAGAATGGGAGATGAGGATCACACTAGCATATATGAGTGCTGATATAGATAGGGTGTGAAAGGGAGATGAGGAACACAGTACAATGTATGAGTGCTGCTATAGACTGGGTGTGATTGGGAGATGAGGATCAAAGTACCATATCTGAGTGCTGATATTGATACAGTGTGACAAGGAGATGACGATCCCAGTACCATATATTAGTCCTTATATAGATAAGGTTTGATTGGGATATGCGGATCACAGTACCATATAGGATTCCTGACATAGATAACATCTGACTGGCAGATGAGGATCACAGTACCAAATGTGTGCTGACACAGATATGTCATGAATAGGAGATGAGGATCCCACTTCCATATATGAGTGCTGTTATAAATGGGGTGTGACTGGGAGATGAGGATCCCAGTACCATATATTACTGCTGATATAGATAGAGTGTGAATGGGAGATGATTATCCCAGACCATTTATTAGTGCTGATATAGATATGGTGTGATTGGGAGATGATCCCAATACCATATATGAATGCCGATAGTGATGGGGTGTCATTGGGCAATGAGGATGCCAGTACCATATATGAGTGCTAATGTAGATAGGGTATGAATTGGATATGAGGATCACAGGTACTACATATGAGTACTGACACAGATTGGGTGTGACTGGGAGATGAAGATCCCAGTGCCATATATGATTGCTGATATATATCAGGTGTGTTTTTTTGGATTAAAGTTGTGTTTTTATTTCTCAGCCATGATATTTGGCACCTTTATTTTATTTTACATATCAGGTGTGACTGGCAAATGAGGATCCCAGTACCATATATGAGTGCTGATATAGATAGGGTGTGAGTGGGAGATGAGGATCCCAGTACCATTTATTAGTGCTGATGCACTGATGATTGTGAGATTAGGATCCAAGTACCATATCAGAGTGCTGATATAGGTAGGGTGTGACTGGGGGATGTGGATCCCAGTACCCTATATGAGTGCTGATATATATATATATATATATATATATATATGGTTTACTATCAAATTGTCGATCCGTTTGTTTTTGCGCAAGCATTGCCCGAGCGGAACCGCGGCCACCACACCGACGCCCAGATGTGCGAACGGCAAAATCATCTCGACCCATGGTAGCATGGGTGTGGAGGTGTACGGCCGGTAATGTCGACGTCCGGAGTTTCGGCCGGTTTCTCTATCGAAAAAACGGTTCGTTCCGTTCGCAGCCGCGCCGCCATGGTCTCTGCTCGCATCGGAGCATTTCAACATTTAATAGTAAACCTATATATATATATATATATATATATAGTGTAATTGTGAGATGAGGATCCCAGTATCATACATGAGAGCTGATATGGACAGGGTGTGACTGGGAGAACAGGATGATCACAGTACCTCATGAGTGCAGATATAGATTGCATGTGAATGGGAGATGGGGATCACAGTACCATTTATCAGTTCTGATATAGATAGGGTGTGATTTGGAGAGAGTAATAAGTATTGTCTTCTGTTTTTATTATTTATTATTAAATATTTTTAAACCTTTCAACTGTGGCTGCTTTGTGTAGAGATAATTTAAGCTCTAGAGTACTTGCATGTATTTGGTGATGCTGTACAAACCACTCCAATAGTCTTGTTGTTCATCACACTTACTAATTGGATAATAATACACAGTAAAATTGGACACCCTTTGGTAAAGACCTAATATATGCTGATAAATAGTGGTTGGTGGCAATGGAGTACTACCTTATAGCCTGAGCAGAAAGGGGCATAGCTGGAGAACCTGTGCCAGCCTTCCCCAGGAGTGTCTGTGTGTTTGTATATAACTCATACCTTAAGGAATGTGTGTGTGTGTGTGTGTGTGTGTGTGTGTGTGTGTGTGTGTGTGTGTGTGTGTGTGTGTGTGTGTGTGTCAGCTACTTGGGCAGGGACATGAAACACTGGTTGGACAGAGAGGGTGCTAGAGGTTTTAGCTTGATGACTAGGGTAAGATCTGTATCCTATAGCTGTGGCAGTGGAGAGTCTTATTGGGGATCTGGAGAGAAAGGGAGAAACCAGCCCAAGACTGACTGTGATCTCTGTGTGCTCTTAAGGGAAATTGTACTTTACTGTGTGTGTGTACTTGTTATCCTTCCCAATGTGCACGCCCCTCACTGGTGCTAGTGGTGAGGATTGAGGCTCCTTGATTACTGGACCAGTGCACGGGTGTCACATCCAGTACCATATATGAGGAGAACAGGATGATCACAGTACCTCATGAGTGCAGATATAGATTGCATGTGAATGGGAGATAGGTTGCAAATAGGAGATAGGTTGCGAATGGGAGATAGGCTGCAAATGGGAGATGAGAATCACAGTACCATATATGAGTGCTGACATAGATAAGGTGTGGTTGGGAGATCAGGATCACAGTGCCATATATGAGTGTTGTCACAGATAGGGTGTGATTGGGAGATGAAGATAACAGTATTATATCTGAGTGCTGACATAATTAGGGTGTGATTGGGTGATAAGGATCACAGTACCATATATGAATGCTGGTATAGATAGTGTGTGTTTGGGAGATGAAAACCACAGTATTATATGAGGGAGTGACTGGGGGATGACAATTGCAGTACCATATATGAATGGTGATGTAGACAGGCTGTGATATAGGGATGAAGATCCCAGTGCCATATATGATGCTGATAGAGATAGAGTGTGGTGTGACTGGGAGATTAGGATCACAGTACCATATATGAGTGCTGACATGGATAAGGGGTGGTTGGGAAATTAGGATCACAGTACCATATATGAGTGCTGACATGGATAAGGGGTGGTTGGGAAATGAGGATCACAGGGCCATATATGAGTGCTGATAAAGACATGATATGACTGGGAGATAAGGATGACATTCCCATATATGACTGCTGACACAGGTAGTGTGAGAATAGGAGATGAGGATCCCAGTACCATTTATTACTGCTGATCTAGATACAGTGTGACTGGGAAATTACAGTCCTAGTACCATACATGAATGGTCATATAGATGGGGTGTGAATTGCAGATGAGGAACCCAGAACCATATATGAGTGATGATCTAGATAATGTGATTTGGAAATGAGGATCACACTACCATATATGAAAGCTGATATAGTTAGGGTGTGATTGGAAGATGAGGATCCCAGTACCATATATGTGTGATGAAATAGAGAGGGTGTGATTGGGAGATAAATATAGCAGTAGCATATATGAGTGCTGCTCCAGATTAGATGTCACTGGGAGCTGAGGACCAAAGTACTATATATGAGTGTTGATATAGATAGGGTGTGATTGGGAGATGAAGATATATGTACCATATATGAGTGCTGAATTAGATAGGGTTAGCTTGGGAGATGAGGACCACATTACCAAATTTAGGTGCTGATAGGGAGTAAATGAGAGAAGATAATCATATTGCAACATGTGAGTGATGACATAGATAAGGTATGATTGGGAGATGAGGGTCATAGTAGCATATATGAGTGCTGATATAGACAGCATGATTGGAAGATGAGGATCACAGTACCATATATGAGTGTTGATATTGACAAGGTCTGACTGGGAGAGGAAGTTCACAGAACTATACTTGACTGCTGATATAGATAGTGTGTGACTGGGAGATGAGGATCACAGTACTATATATGAATGCTGATGTAGACAGGGTGAGATTGGGAGATGAGGGTCACAGTACCATATATGATTGCTGATACAGATAGGTTCTTACTGGGAGATGAAGTTCACAGTGCCATACATGAGTGCTGAAATGGGGTGTGATTGGGAGATGAGGATCCCAGTACCATATATTAGTGAGGATACAAATAGAGTGTGAGGGGAGAAGAGGATCACAGTGCCATATATGAGTACTGACATAGACAGGGTGTCTATGGGAGATGAGGATCTCAGTGCCATATTGGAGTACTGACATAAGTAGCGTGTGATTGGGAGATGAGAATCCCAGTACCATATATGAATGCTGATATAGACTGGGTATGATTGAGAGATGAGAATCACAGTAAACTATGTGAGTGCTGTTATTGATAGGCTGTGACTGTGAGATGAGGATGACAGTACCACATATGAATGTTGATATAGATATGATGTCAATGGGAGATGAGGCTCACAGTGCCATTTATGAGGACTGTTACAGACTAGGTGTGATTGGAATATGAGGATCACAGTACCATGTAGGAGTCCTGATATAGAGAGGGTCTGATTGGAAAATGAATTCACAGAACCATTCATGAGTGCTGAAATAGATAGGGTGTGATTGGGAAATGAGGATCCCAGTACCATATATGAGTGATGACACCGATAGGATGTGATTGGGAGAGCCTGATCACAAAACCATATATGAGTGCTGACTTAGATTGTGTGCAAATGGGAGATGAGGATCACAGTACCATATATGAGTAATGAAATAGATAGGATGTGACTGGGGTATAAGGATCCCAGTACCACATATTAGTGCTGGAATAGATAGGGTGTGATTTGCAGATGAGGAACCCAAAACCATATATGATTCATTATATAGATAATGTGAATTGGAGATGAGGTTCACACTACCATATATGAGGTCTAATATAGATAGGGTGTGATTGGGAGATAATGATCCCAGTATCATATATGAGTGATGAAATAGAGAGGGTGTGATTTGGAGATAAATATAGCAGTAGCATATATGAGTGCTGCTCTAGATTAGGTGTCACTGGGAGATGAGGACCAAAGTACCATATATGAGTACTGATATAGATAGGGTGTGATTGGGAGATGAGGACCACATTACCAAATTTAGGTGCTGATACAAATAGAGAGTAAATGAGAGAAGATAATCATATTGCAACATGTGAGTGATGATACAGATAATGTATGACTGGGAGATGAGGGTCATAGTAGCATATATGAGTGCTGATATAGACAGCATGATTGGGAGATGAGGATCCCAGTACCATATATGAGTGATGAAATAGAGAGGGTGTGATTGGGAGATAAATATAGCATATATGAGTGCTGAACTGGATTGGGTGTCACTGGGAGATGAGGACCAAAGTACCAAATATGAGTACTGATATAGATAGGGTGTGACTGGGAGATGAAGATCCCAGTACCATATATGAATGCTGATATAAACAGTATGTAATTGAAAGATAAGAATCACAGTAAACTATGTGAGTGCTGTTACTGATAGGCTGTGACTGGGAGATAGGCTGTGACTGGGAGATGAGGATGACAGTACCATATATGAATGTTTATATACATATGATGTCAATGGGTGATGAAGCTCACAATGCCATTTATGAGGACTGTTACAGACCAGGTGTGATTGAGATATGAGCATCACAGTACCATATAGGAGTGCTGACATAGAGAGGGTGTGATTGGAAAATGAAGTTCACAGAACCATATGTGAGTGCTGAAATAGATAGGGTGTGATTGGAAAATGAGGATCCCAGTACCATATATGAGTGATGACATAGATAGGGTGTGATTGGAAGATCCTGATTCCAGAATCATATATGAGTGCACTGCTGACATAGGTTGGGTGCGAATGGGAGATGAAGATCACAGTACCATATATGACAGCTAATATAGATAATGTGTGAATGCAAGATGAGGAACGCACTACCACATATGACTGCTGACATAAACAGTGAGTGATTGGGGATCAGGATCACAGTACCAAAGAGGAGTGCTGATGTTGATAAGGTACGAATTGGAGATGAGGTTCAGAGTATCATATATGCCTGCTGATATAGATAGGCTGTGAATTGCAGATGAAGCTCAAAGTCCCATATATGAGAGCTGATATAGATAGGGTGTGACTGGCAGATGAGGAACCCAGTACCATCTATTAGTGCTGATACAGATAATGTGTGAATGGGAGATGAGGATCACACTACCATATATGAGTGGTGATATAGATAGGGTTTGACTGAGAGATAAGGTTCAAAGTCACATCTATAAGTTCTGATACAGACAGGGTGTGACAGAGATGACTATCACAGGATCATGTATGAGTTCTTATATAGATAATGTGTGATTGGGAGATGAGGACCACAGTACCATATATGAGCCCTGACATAGATAGGGTGTGATTAGAAGATGATGATCCCTGTTTCATATACGAGTACTGATGTGCATGGGGTATGATTAGGGTATAAGGATCCCAGTACCATGTATGACTGCTGATATAGAGACGGTGTGACTGGGAGATGAGGATCACAGTACCATATATGAGTGCTGATATAGGTAGGTTGTGAATCGGAGATGAGGGTCCCAGTGCCATTTATTAGTGCTGATATAGATGGAGTGTGATTGGGAGTTGAGGTTCACAGTACCATTCATGAGTGCAGACAAAGGGTGTGATTGGGAGGTGAGAATCACAATACCATATATGAGTTGGACATAGGGAGGGTGTGACTGGGACTTAAGGTACACAGTACCATATATGTGTGCTGACATAGATTGGATGTAATTGGGAGATGAGGATCACAGTACCAAATATAAGTGCTGATATAGAAAGGGTGTGAGTGTGCAATGAGGATCACAGTCCCATATATGAGTGCTGACATAAGGAGTGCGTGTATCTGGGAAATGAGGGTCAAGGTACCATATATAAGTCATGACACAGATATGAATGAATGGGGATGAGGATCCCAGTACCATATATGAGTGCTGATAAAGATAATGTGTGAATGCGAGATGAGGAACCCCCTACTACATATGAGTGCTGACATAGGCAGTGTGTGATTGGGGATCAGGATCCCAGTACCATAGACGAGTGCTGATGTTGATAGGGTAGGAATTGGAGATGAGGTTCAGAGTATCATATATGCCTGCTGATATAGATAGGCTGTGAACTGCAGATGAGGCTCCCAGTACCATATCCAAGTGCTGATATAGATAGGGTGTGACTGGCAGATGAGGATCCCAGTACCATATATTAGTGCTCATATAGGTAATGTGTGAATGGGAGATGAGAACCACAGTACCATATATGAGCCCTGACATAGATAGCGTATAATTGGGAGATGATAATCCCTGTTTTATATACGAGTACTGATGTACATGGGGTGTGATTGGGGGATAAGGATCCTAGTATCATGTATGACTGCTGATATAGTGACGGTGTGACTGGGAGATGAGGATCACAGTACCATATATGAGTGCTGATATAGGTAGGTGGTGAATCGAAGATGAGGATCCCAGTACCATATATGAGTGCTGATATAAAAAGGGTTTGATTGGTAGATAAGGACATTACAGAATATGAGTGCTGATATAGATAGGTGTTAATCGGGGATGTTGATCACAGCACCTTACATAAGTGCTGATACAGATAATGTGTGATTGGAAGATGGGTATCACAGTGCCATATTTGAGTCCTGATATAGATAGGGTGTGAATGGGAGATGAGGGTCACAGTACCATATATGAGTGTTGACACAAACAGGGTGTGAATTGGAGATGAAGAGCACAGTGCCATATGTGGGTGCTGTCACAGATTGGTTGTGAATAGGAGACAAGGATCCCAGTGCCATATATGATGGGTGATATAAGCAGCATGTGATTGGGAGATGAGGATCCCAGTACCATATCTGAGTGTCTGAGTGCTGACATAGTATGTGAATGGGAGATGAGGATAGCAGTACCATTTATCCATGCTGATATAGACACAATGTGATTGGGAGTTGAAGATCACAATGCTATATATGAGTGCAGACAAAGGGTGTGATTGGTAGGTGAGAATCACAATACCTTATATGAGTGCAGACATAAGTAGGGTGTGATTCGGACATAAGGTACACAGTACCATATATGAGTGCTGACATAGATTGGATGTGACTGGAAGATGAGGATCACAGTACCATATATGAGTGCTGATATAGGTAGGGTGTGAATAGGTGATGAGGGTCACAGTACCATATATGAGTGTTGACACAAACAGGGTGTGAATTGGAGATGAAGAGCATAGTGCCATATGTGGGTGCTGTCACAGATTGGTTGTGAATAGGAGACAAGGATCCCAGTGCCTTGTATGACTAGTGATATAAGTAGCATGTGATTGGGATATGAGGATGCCGGTACAATATCTGAATGCTGACATACAGTGTGTGAATGGAGATGAGGACACTACTTCCATTTATGCATGCTAATATAGATAGGGTGCGATTAGGGGATGAGGATCCCAGTACAATATATGAGTGCTGATATAGATACAGTGTGATTGGGAGTTGAGGATAACAGTACCATATATGAGTGCAGACAAACAATGTGATTGGGAGGTGAGAATCACAATACCGTTTTGTAGTCCAGACATAGGTAGGGTGTAATTAGGACATAAGGTTCACAGTACCATATATGAGCGTTGACATAGACCGGATGTTATTGGGAGGTGAGAATTACAATACTGTATATGACTGCGGACATTGAGAAGGTGTGATTGGGAGCTAAGGTACACCATACCATATATGAGTGCTGGCATAGACTGGATGTGATTGGTAGATGAGGATCATAGTACCACATGTAAGTGCTAATATAGAAAGTGTGTGATTGTGAGATGAGGATGACAGTACCATTTATGAGTGCAGCTATAGATTGGGTGTGATTGGGAGATGAGGATCACAGTACCATATATGAGTGCTGACATAAGCAGTATCTGTGTCTGGGAAATGAGAGTCACAGTACCACATATGAGTGGTGACATGGGATTGGGATATGAGGATACCATATAAGTACCATATACGAGTGCTGACAGGGATAAGGTGTGGTTGGGGGAATGAAGCTCACAGTCTGATATATGAGTGCTGATAAAGAGATGATGTGACTGGGAGATGAAGATTCCAGTACCATTTATTAATGCTGATATACAGATGGTGTGATTGGAAGATGACAATCCCATCCATAAATGAATGCTTATATGGATGGGGTATGATTTGGTGATGAGGATCCTTGTACAATATATGATTGGTGATATAGATAAAGGGTGATTGGAAGATGAGGATCACAGTACCAAATATTGGAAGATGAGGATCACAGTACCAAATATGAGTCCTAACATAGACAGGGTGTGACTGAGAGATGATGATCAGAGTAGCATTTGCCAGTGCTGCTGCAGATAGGGTGTGATTGGGAAGTGAGGATCACAGTGCTATATGAGTGCTGATATAGATAGCATGTGTTTGGGATATGAGGATCACATTACTATATGTGAGTGCTGATGCAAATAGGGTGTCATTGAAAGATGAGAATCATAGTACCATATATGAGTGCTGATATAGATAACATGTGATTAGGAGATAAAGAACAAAGTACTATATATGAGTACTGATAGAGATAGGGTACGACTGGGAGATCAGCATCACAGTACCAAATGTGAGTGCTGATATAGTTAGGGTGTCATTGAATGATGAGGATCTCAGTACCATATATGAGTGCTGATATAGGTAGGGTGTAAATGGGTGATGAGTTTCACAGTACCATATATGAGTGCTGACACAAACAGAGTGTGAATTGGAGATGAAGAGCACAGTGCCATATGTGGGTGCTGTCACAGAGTGGTTGTAAATAGGAGGCAAGGATCCAAGTGCCTTATATGACTGGTGATATAAGTAGTATGTGATTGGGAGATGACGATCCCAGTACCATATCTGAGGGCTGACATACAGTGTATCAACAGGAGATGAGGACACCACTACCATTTCTGAGTGCTGATATAGATAGGGTGGGATTGGAGGGTGAGGGTCCCAGTACAATATATGAAAGCTGATATACATACGGTGTTATTGGGAGTTGAGGTTCACAATACCATATATGCGGACAGACAAAGGGTGTGATTGGGAGATGAGAATCACTATACCATATACAAGTATGGACATAGGAAGGGTGTGATTGAGACATAAGGTACCCAGTACCATATATGACTGCTGACATAGATTGGATGTGATTGGGAGACGGGGATCACAGCACCATATATGAGTGCTGACATAGACATGGTGTGACTGGGAGATGAGGATCACAGCACCATATATGAGTGCAGATATAGGTAGGGTGTGAATCAGAGATGAGGATCCCAGTACCATGTATTAGTGCTGATGTAGATGGAGTGTGACTGGGAGATGAAGATCCCAATACTCTATATGAGTGCTGATATAGAAAGGATTTGATTGGGAGATGAGGAAAGCAGTACCAGTGATATAGATTGGGTGTGTCTGGGAGATAAGGTTCACAGTGCTGTATATAAGTGAGGGTGTGACAGAGATGACATTCACAGGATCATATATGACTGCTTATATAGACAATGTGTGAATGGGAGATAAGTATCACAGTACCATATATGAGTGTTAGTACAGATAGGGTGTGAATGGGAGATGAGGATTAGAGTACTGTATTTGAGTTCTGACACAGAGTGTGAATTGGAGATACAGATCCCAGTGCCATATGTGAGTGCTGTCACAGATACTGTGCAAATTGGAGAAGAGAATCCCAGTGCCATATATGACTGGTGATATAAGTAGCATGTGATTGGGAGATGAGGATCACAGTACCATATATGAGTGCTGACACAAACAGGGTGTGAATTGGGGATACAAATCACAGTGCCATATGTGAGTGCTGTCACAGATACTGTGCAAATAGCAGACGAGAATCCCAGTGCCATATATAACTGGTGATTTAAGTAGAATGTGACTGGGAGATGAGGCTGCCAGTATGACATCCAAATGCTGAGATTTAGTGTGTGAATGAGAGATGTGGATCGCTGTACCATTTATGAGTGCAGATATAGATTGGGTGTGATTGGGAGATAAGGATCACAGTACCATATATGAGTGCTGACATAGACAGTGTGTGATTGGGGATCAGGATCCCAGTACTCAGGGGAGTGCTGATGTTGATAGGGTATGAAATGGAGATGAGGTTCAGAGTATCATATACGCCTGCTGATATAAATAGGCTGTCAACTGCAGATGAGGCTCACAGTACCATATACGAGTGCTGATATAGATGGGGTGTGAATGGGAGATGAAGATCACACTACCATATATGAGAGGTGATATAGATAGGGTATGACTGAGAGATAAGGTTCGCAGTCGCATATATAAGTGCTGATACAGAGATGGTGTGACAGAGATGACTATCACTGCATCATATATGAGTTCTTATATAGATAATGTGTGATTGGGAGATGAGGATCCCAGTACCATATATGAGCCCTGACATAGGTAGGATGTGACTGGGAGATGATGATCGCTATTTCACATATGAGTACTGATGTACATGGGGTGTGATTCGGGGATAAGGATCTCAGTATCATGTATGAGTGCTAATATAGATAGGTTGTGACTGGGAGATGAGGATCACAGTACCATATATGAGTGCTGACATAGACATGATGTGATTGGGGGATGAGGATCACAGTACCATTTATGAGCACTGACATGAGTAGTGTGGTTGGGAGATGAGGTTTACAGTGCCATATATAAGTGCTGATAAAGACAGGGTGTGACTGGGAGATGAGAATGGCAGTACCCTTTATGACTGCTGATATAGTTAGGGTGTGAATCAGAGATGAGGATCCCAGTATCATTTATTAGTGCTGATATAGATGGGGTGTGACTGGGAGATGAAGATCACAGTACCATATATGAGTGCTGATATAAAACGGGTTTGATTGGTAGATGAGGACAGCATTACAGAATATGAGTTCTGATAGATATGGTGTTAATTGGGGATATTAATCACAATACCATCATACCTCTCAACCTGGAAACATCAGAAATCTGGACAAGGGCCATGAAAAATAGGTACAAATTTGTACACTGATTAACATAAAATTTGCGTACATAATTATGTAACCCCACCCACTCCAGTGGAATTGTGGTATACCACCTTTCAATTGCAAACTGAAGAACAGAACCAAAATATGGCTCCAGAGTCCCCCTGCAGCCATTCCAATGTCCCATTAACTGGCTATTTCACCCCATTTACCATAAACACTAATGCGCATACTGCTTTACTTCTACAATGACTATTTGGATTTTATTTTTACATTTTATAGCACAATGCACAAGCACTAATAGATATGTTAAACAAAGCAATACTGTCTCACAATGAAAATAGACTCAGCATTAAAACTTACCTGCCCTTGAAACTCACATTAACTGAAACAGTATTTAAACCCACACCACACCCAAAGGAAATGCATCTGGCCAGTGGAGGATAAAGATTACCTTTGGGCTGTTTTCAAATCCTAGGCCCCTTGCACACAAAACAAGAAACATACATGTGATTTTTGATACACTTTCCTGACTTTAAGTAATATTCCTTGTATAATACAGTACACTTGTTAGACTTAGAGTGCATTTTAAATTTATTGTTTGAATATTTTTCCAGTAGGTGATGAAACAGAATGCATGAAATAATAATGACAAAACTGCCCATTTCAGAACATTTCCATCATAAAAGTCTTCTTACACACACACACACACACACACACACACACACACACACACACACACACACACACACAAAATAAAACTGCTGAACTGGAGTTATAAATAAATATTCCAGGAACCAGTATGTGGAAATGGAGCAGGCTTATCTAGCAGAAACAGACAGTTAAAGCAATGGTCTTGAAATGTTGTTGTATCCTGACACAAAAGACAAAACTCAGTAGTGTACTTAACTTCATTTTGTTTTAATTTGTATTGTTTACTTTATCACTGCTGTGAAAGCAGTTGGAAAATCATGCAGTACTCTGGCAAACACAACACCTTGTCACCTGCCTGCCATTGACACATACAAAGTCTGCTACATAAATTAATATAAACAAGTCTCCAAAAATATTTTAAAACACTCACAATATCTTTATACTTAGAGAGTTAACAGTTAAAGCAAACAGCATTCCAGCACTGCCAAAATCTTGCTTTTTACCTTTTGTATGGAACTGAAAAAATGCAATGCCAATAGCCATATCCTGCAGCAATTCATTTTCTATTCTAATTTTTAATTTTATAATAACATTTACTGTAGAATATTAATTTGAAAACAGCAAACATGGATTGTGTCACACTGCTTATCTTCATGGCTTACCACAATTAAGTTGGCAGTGTCCTCTTACCTAAGACCAGTGGTTCTGCTGCCCTGCACAGCTTGTATCAGGCCTTCCTTATGAATGCACTAACAGTTGAGTTTGGCTAGATTCGAAATAGTCCATTTATGTAACTTTTCCATGCTATATTACGAGATGTTTCTTCGGTCTCTTTATACAAGACACACACACATACATATATATGTATATTCTTACACACACACACACACGCACACACGCACACACACACACACACACACACACACACACACACACACACACACACACACCCTTCCTTTCAAACCATTTCCTTACATCTCCCAGGAGCAGCAATAATCCGTTCATTCCACCAGCCAGATACCATTCCTTGCAGTTCGAGTGATGATAAATCCTTTCCGTTCCATCATTCCTTGCTGTTCGGTGATAAATCCCTTCTGCCCAGCTTTCTAAATAAAATAATTGAATTCCATTCCACCAGAGCCTTCTACATAAATCCATGCCTTGCCATTGAGAGCTTTCTAAATAAAATAAATCCATACCGTTCGACCATTTCAATCCTTCCTGCTCACAAAGTGTTTTCACCATAAAATAAATCCTTCCCACTCGCAATTAAACAACCTGGAAATACATGCGCAGCGAGCTCAATTCCAACAGGCTGGTAGCCCTGATGAGCTGACGTCATCGTGCTCAAAGCATGGAAAATTTTTAAAGAAAGCGAAAAAAATTAAAAATAAAGGAAAAAAAATCAGAAATGAAGGGGTGCCACTCGGGAATCATGGCATCCCATTATTTGGACTCCAAAACTCGGTAAAAACAAGTAATTTGTGACAGGTGGGAGTTATGAATACCATAAATGAGTGCTAATATAGACAATGTGTGATTGGAGGATGAGTATCATAGTACCATATTTGAGTCTTGATATAGATAAGGTGTGAATGGGAGATGAGGGTCACAGTACCATATATGAGTGCTACACAAACAGTGTGCAAATTGGATGAAGAGCACATTGCCATATGTGGGTGCTGTCACAAATTGATTGTGAGTAGGAGACAAGTATCCCAGTAACATATATGACTGGTGATATAAGCAGCATGTGATTGGGAGATGAGGATTGCAGTACCATATCTGAGTGCTGACATATGGTGTGTGAATGGGAGATGAGGACACCAGTACTATTTATGCGAGCTGATATAGATAGGGTAAGATTGGGGAATGAAGATCCCAGTACAATATATGAGTGTTGATATAGATACTGTGTGATAGGGAGTTGAGGATCACAGTATCATACATGAGTGCAGACAAAGGGTGTGATTGGGAGGTGAGAATCACAATATTGTATACAAGTGGGGAGATAAGTAGGGTGTAATTGGGACATAAGGTACACAATACCACATATGAGTGGTGACATAGATATGGTGTGATTGAGATATGAGGATACTATATGAGTACCATATACAAGTCCTGTCAGGGATAGGGTGTGGTTGAGAGATGAGGCTCACAGTCCGATATATGAGTGCTGATAAAGAGATGGTGTGACTGGGAGATGAGGATCCCAGTACCATTTATTAACGCTGATATACAGATGGTGTGATTGAAAGATGACAATCCCAGTACCATAAATGAGTGCTCATATGGATGTGGTGTGATTTGGGGTTGAAGATCCCAGTACAATATATGAGTACTGATATTGATAGGTGTGATTGGGTGATGAGGATCACAGTACCAAATATGAGTGCTAACATAGGCAAGGTGTGACAGGGAGATGATCAGAGTAGCATTTGCGACTGCTGCTGCAGATAGGGTGTGATTGGGAGATGAGGATCACAGTACCATATATGAGTGCTGATATAGATAGCTGTGATTGAGAGATAAATAAAGTACTATATATGAGTACTGATTTAGATAGTGTATTACTGGCAGATGAGGATCACATTACCATATGTGAGTGCTGATACAAATTGGGTGTCACTGAAAGATGAGGATCATAGTACCATATATGATTGCAGATACAGATAGTGTGTGATTGGGAGACGAAGAACAAAGTACTATATATGAGTACTGATATAGATAGGGTTAGAGTGGGAGATGAGGATCGCAATACCATATGTGAGTGCTGATATAGGTAGCGTGTGAATGGGTGATGAGGGTCACAGTACCATATATGAGCACTGACACAGAGCGTGAATTGGAGATAAAGAGCACAGTGCTATATGTGGGTGCTGTCGCAGATTGGTTCTGAGTAGGAGACAATGTTCCCAGTCCCATATATGACTGGTGATATAAGTAGCATGTGATTGAGGCATAAGGATCCCAGTACCATATCTGAGTGATGACATATAGTGTGTGAATCGGAGATAAGGACACCAGTAGCATGTATGTGTGTTTATACAGATAGGGTGGGACTGGGGGATGAGGATCCCAGTACAATATATGAGTGCTGATATAGATACAGTGTGATTGGGAGTTGAGGTTCGCAGTACCATATATGAGTGCAGACAAAGGGTGTGATTGGGAGGTGAGAATCACAACACCATATATGAGTGTGGACATAGGGAGGGTGTGACTGGGACAGAAGGTACACAGTACCATATATGAGTGCTGACATAGATTGGATGTGATTCAGAGATGAGAATCACAGTACCACATACAAGTGCTGATATAGAAAGGGTGTGAGTGTGAGATGAGGATCACAGTACCATATATGAGTGCTGACATAAGGAGTGTGTGTGACTGGGAAATGAGGGTCAAGGTACCATATATGAGCTGTGACACAGATATGTACCATATATGCGTTCTGATATAGATAATGTGTGAATGCCAGATGAGGATCCCCCTACTACATATGAGCGCTGACATAGGCAGTGTGTGATTGGGGATCAGGATCCCAGTACCATAGATGAGTGCTGATGTTGATAGTGTATGAATTGGAGATGAGGTTCGGAGTATCATATATGCCTGCTGATATAGACAGGCTGTGAACTGCAGATCAGGCTCACAGTACCATATACAAGTGCTGATATAGATAGGGTGTGACTGGGCAATGACCATCCCAATACCATATATATATATATATATATATATATATATATATATATATATATATAAATGCTGATATAGATAATGTGTGAATATGAGATGTGAATCCCACTACCATATGTGAGTGCTGATACAAATGGGGTGTGACTGGGGATGAGGATCCCAATACCATATATGAACACAGATACAGATAATGTGTGAATGGGAGATGTGAATCCCATTACCATATAGAGTGCTGATATGGAAGGGTGTGAATTGCAGATGAGGCTCGCAGAACATTATACGAGTGCTGATATACATAGGGTATGATTGGGAGATGAGGATCCCACTACCATATAAGTGTGCTGATAAGGATATGGTGTAACTGACAGAGGAGTAAACCAGTACCATATGTGAGTGCTGATACACATAATGTGTGCATATGAAATGAGGACCACACTACCATATATGAGTGCTGATATAGGTAGGGTGTGAATCGGAGATGAGGAACTCAGTACCATTTATAAGTGCTGCTATAGATGGGGTGTGACTGGAAGATGAAGATCCCAGTACCATATATGAGTGTTGATATAAAAAGGGTTTGATTGGTAGATAAGGACATTACACAATATGAGTGCTGATATAGATTGGTGTTAATTGGGGATGTTGGTCACAGTACCTTATATAAGTGCTGATACAGACAGAGTGTGATTGGAAGATGGGTTTCACAGTGCCATATTTGAGTCCTGATATAGATAGGGTGTGAATGGGAGATGTGGGTCACAGTACCATATGTAAATGTTGAGACAAAGAGGGTGTGAATTGGAGATGAAAAGCACAGTGCCATATGTTGGTGCTGTCACAGATTGGTTATGAATAGGAGACATGGATCCCAGTGCCATATATGACTGATGATATAAGCAGCATGTGATTGGCAAATGAGGATCCCACTACCATATAAGAGTGCTGATAAGGATAGGGTGTGACTGACAGAGGAGTAAACCAGTACCATATATGAGTGCTGATATAAATAGGGTGTGATTGGGAGATGAGGACCACATTATCAAATATGAGAGCTGATATAGATAGGGTGTTAATGGGAGATGTTGATCACAATACCATATATGAGTGCTGGCACAGAAAGGGTGTGACAGAGATGACTATCACAGGATTATATATGAGTTCTTATATAGATAATGTGTGACTGGGAGATGAGTACCACAGTACCATATATGAGACCTGACATAGCATGTGATTGGGAGATGATGATCCCTGTTTCATATACGAGTACTGATGTACATGGGGTGTGATTGGGGGATAAGGATCCCAGTACCATGTATGACTGCTGATATAGAGATGGTGTGACTGGGAGATGAGGATCACGGTACCATATATGAGTACTGATATAGGTAGGATGTGAATCAGAGATGAGGGATCCAGTACCATTTATAAGTGCTGCTATAGATGGGGTGTGACTGGAAGAAGAAGATCCCAGTACCATATATGAGTGCTGATATAAAAAGGGTTTGATTGGTAGATAAGGACATTACACAATATGAGTGCTGATATAGATTGGTGTTAATCGGGGATGTTGGTCACAGTACCTTATATAAGTGCTGATACAGACAGCTTGTGATTGGAAGATGGGTTTCACAGTGCCATATTTGAGTCCTGATATAGATAGGGTGTGAATTGGAGATGAGGGTCACAGTACCATATATGAATGTTGACATAAACAGGGTGTGAATTGGAGATGAAGAGCACAGTGCCATATGTTGGTGCTGTCACAGATTGGTTATGAATAGGAGACATGAATCCCCATGCCATATATGACTGGTGATATAAGCAGCATGTGATTGAGAGAGGAGGATCCCAGTACCATATCTGAGTGTCTGAGTGCTGACATATAGTATATGAATGGGAGATAAGAACACCAGTACCTTTTATTTGTGCTGATATAGATAGGGTGGGATTGGAAAATAAGGATCCCAGTACAATATATGAGTGCTGACATAGACACGGTGTGATTGGGAGTTTTAGATCACAATGCCATATATGAGTGCAGACAAAGGGTGTGATTGGGAGGTGAGAATCACAATTCCATATAAGAGTGCAGACATAAATAGGGTGTGTTTGGGACATAAGGTACACAGTACCATGTATGAGTGCTGACATAGAATGGATGTGACTGGAAGATGAGGATCACAGTACCATATATGAGTGCTGATATAGGTAGGGTGTGAATGAGTGAGGAGGGTCATGGTAGCATATATGATTGCTGACACAAACAGGGTGTGAATTGGTGATGAAGAGCACAGTGCCATATGTGGGTGCTGTCACAGATTGGTTGTGAATAGGAGACAAGGATCCCAGTGCCATCTATGATTAATGATATAAGTAGCATGTGATTCGGAGATGAGGATCCCAGTACCATATCTAAATGCTGACATGCAGTGTGTAAATGGAGATGAGGACACTTGTACCATTTATGCATGCTGATATAGATAGGGTGTGACTGGGCAATGAGGATCCCAATACCATATATATATATATA
Source organism: Protopterus annectens (assembly GCF_019279795.1). NCBI lineage: Eukaryota > Metazoa > Chordata > Ceratodontiformes > Protopteridae > Protopterus > Protopterus annectens. Next base: position 1,703,621,574 of record NC_056741.1, on the reverse strand, counting down.
TATATATATATATATATATATATATATATATGAATGCTGATATAGATAATGTGTGAATGGGAGATATGAATCCCACTACCATATGTGAGTGCTGATACAAATGGGGTGTGACTGGGGATGAGGATCCCAATACCATATGTGAACACAGATATAGATAATGTGTGAATGGGAGATGTGAATCCCACTACCATATATGAGTGCTGATATGGATAGGGTGTGAATTGCAGATGAGGCTCACAGAACATTATACGAGTGCTGATATAGATAGGGTATCATTGGGAGATGAGGATCCCACTACCATATAAGTGTGCTGATAAGGATAGGGTGTGACTGACAGAGGAGTAAACCAGTGCCATATGCGAGTGCTAATACACATAATGTGTACATATGAAATGAGGTCCACACTACCATATATGAGTGCTGATACAAATGGGGTGTGACTGGGGATGAGGATCCCAATAGCATATATGAACACAGATATCGATAATGTGTGAATGGGAGATGTGAATCCCACTAACATATATGAGTGCTGATATGGATAGGGTGCGAATTGCAGATGAGGCTCACAGAACAATATGCGAGTGCTGTTATACATAGGGTATGATTGGGAGATGAGGATCCCACTACCATATAAGAGTGCTGATAAGGATAGGGTATGACTGACAGAGGAGTAAACCAGTACCATATGTGAGTGCTGATACACATAATGTGTGCATATGAAATGAGAACCACACTACCATATATGAGTGCTGATATAAATAGGATGTGATTGGGAGATGAGGACCACATTATCAAATATGAGAGCTGCTATAGATAGGGTGTTAATGGGAGATGTTGATCACAGTACCATATATGAGTGCTTATATAGATAGGGTGTGAATAGGAGATGGGAATCGCAATACCATACGTGAGTGCTGCCACAGAGTGTGAATTGGAAATGAGCACAGTGCCATATGTGGGTGCTGTCACAGATTGGTTGTGAATATGAGAAAAGGATACTTGTGCCATATATGCGTGATGACATAAGCAGCATGTGATTGCGAGATGAGGATCCCAGTACAATATCTGAATGCTGACATATAGTGTGTGAATGGGAGATGCGGAATCCAGTACCATCTTTGTGTGCTGATACAGATAGAGTGTGACTGGGAGATGAGGATCCCAGTACCATATATTACTGCTCATATAGATAATGTGTGAATGGGAGATGAGGATCACACAACCATATATGAGTGGTGATATAGATAGGATTTGACTGGGAGATAAGGTTCACATTCACATATGTAAGTGCTGGCATAGAAAGGGTGTGACAGAGATGACTATCACAGGATTATATATGAGTTCTTTTATAGATAATGTGTGACTGGGAGATGAGGTCCACAGTACTATATATGAGTATTGATATATGTAGATTGTGAATCAGAGATGAGGAACCCAGTACCGTTTATAAGTGCTGCTATAGATGGAGTGTTACTGGAAGATGAAGATCCCAGTACCGTATAGAAATGCTGACATAAAAAGGGTTTGATTGGTAGATAAGGACATTACACAATATGAGTGCTGATATAGATTGGTGTTAATCGGGGATGTTGGTCACAGTACCTTATATAAGTGCTGAAACAGACAGCGTTTGATTGGAAGATGGGTTTCACAGTGCCATATCTGAGTCCTGATATAGATAGGGTGTGAATGGGAGATGAGGGTTACAGTACCATATATGAATGTTGACACAAACAAGGTGTGAATTGGAGATGAAGAGCACAGTGCCATATGTTGATGCTGTCACAGATTGGTTATGAATAGGAGACATAGATCCCAGTACCATATATGACTGGTGATATAAGCAGCATGTGATTGAGAGATGAGGATCCCAGTACCATATCTGAGTGTCTGAGTGCTGACATATAGTATATGAATGGGGGATGAGAACACCAGTACCTTTTATGCGTGCTTATATAGATAGGGTGGGATTGGAAAATAAGGATCCCGGTACAATATATGAGTGCTGATATAGACACGGTGTGATTGGGAGTTTTAGATCACAATGCCATATATGTGTGCAGGGTTCCCTATCAGAAGCCTGAAACACTATAAGCCTGAAAATCAAAATCCTGAAAACTATAGACTGAAAGACCAAAATCCTGAAAGACCAAAATCCTGAAACTCAAAATCCTGAAAACACAAATAATGCTAATATGTCACTATAAAGACACTAATATCTACCATCTGACCCTGACCCTAACCCTAACCCTAAGGTCCGTCACTATCGCACACTCACCTGACCAGCCTAACCTAACTCACTTAAACCGCTAACCCCAATATTTGTCATTATTGCATACATGCCTAACCTGCGCCTAACCTAACTCACTTAAACCGCCTAACCTAACATAAAACCAACCGCATACTTACCTGAACCCAACGCATGACCCAACACCACAGGGCTAACAATAGCAAAGCCACAATGACGTCAGTATGTCCATTTTGTGTTTTCAGGATTTTGAGTTTCAGGATTTTGGTCTTTCAGGATTTTGGTCTTTCAGTCTATAGTTTTCAGGATTTTGATTTTCAGGCTTATAGTGTTTCAGGCTTCTGATAGGGAACCATGTGCAGACAAAGGGTGTGGTTGGGAGGTTCATAGGTTCATAGGTTCATACTAGGCTATCTGCCCTGAGGCAGTTATAAACCTAGCCTGATTCTGTATGGCTTACGCCACCCCTTGATTTGAGTATACTATGCCCTTTTTAAGGTTTAGTTTACTGTGCCTCTGTCTAATAGTGACACGGGAGTAATTCCTGGGACAAACCTATGATCCCCCATCCACCTATCGAGATTCTTCTTGAAGAGATTCAGTGAGGTGCTCTGCCTCACATGAACTGGAATTCTATTCCAGAGCGAAGGGAGCCTCTGGGTTATGAACCTGTCCCTCCAGCAAGTTCTATTTATTTCTGTGCTGAGGTTCAAGTCCCTCGAGCATGTGGCTCTAAGGGATTTTGATTTACTGAGGTGGAGCATTTCCATTAATTCGGGATTTGACATAGCTTTGTATGTCAGGCATAGATCGCCTCGAAGTAGGTGGTATGCAACTGAGTAGAGCTGGAGTTTTTTTAACCGAGAAGCATATGGCATCTGTTTGAGACCCTTGATCCTCTTGGTGAGATACTTTTGGGGTCTTTCTAATTGCTGCAGGTGTCGGGTAAGGTACATCCCAAAAGGGGCATTGTATTCTATGATGGGCCTGATGAGGGATGAATAAAGGGACACTATTACCTCTCTTGATCTAGATGTGAAACCCTTCGTGATGAGGTGGGCTATGTAGAAGGTCTTTCTAACCACTTTGGCAATGTGGTTTTCAAAGGAGAGATTGCTATCAACTTGGGTCCCCAGGTCCCTAATAACTTTCTCTGTACTTAATGGGTTTCTGCCTGTGTGGTAATTTGTGGGAAAATTGTTTTTGCCAAAGGGTATGACTATACATTTTTTGGCATTTAACTTTAAACCATGGCGCTGGCACCAGTTATCTGTCTCTGTGAGACCTTTTTGAAGGATGTTTGTGTCAGCTGGAGAGTTGATTATGGCACCCAGTTTGCAGTCGTCTGTGAACTTGGTGAGCCATAGTCCGCCCACATTTGCCTGTACCTTGGAAAAGTATATACCGAACAAGAGTGGTCCCAGGACAGAACCCTGTGGGACGCCACTTGTGACCGGTTTCGAGTCTGACATGTCTCCAGCAACTCTCACCCTTTGGGTTCTGTCTTTGAGCCAGTTTGTGACCCATCCTGTGACATAGGGGTTTATATTTAAGCTGGATAGCTTATCTATGATGCCCGAGTGGGGTATTGTGTCAAATGCCTTTGCAAGGTCCTGATAGGCTGTGTGGACTACCTTCCCTTCATCTATGGCTTTGATGACTGTTTCGAAGAAGTCAACCAGGTTCAAAAGGCAGGATGTGCCCTTGACAAAGCCAAACTGGGTAGGATCTAGGGTCTGTAGGTCCCCAATGTCTTTGTTTATGAGCTCCATGATGATCCTCTCCATAGCCTTGCAGACTAAGCTAGTCAGGCTTATGGGGCGATAGTTTCCAGGGTCCGTAGAGGCTCCACCTTTGTGGAGTAGGACCACTGTTGCTGCACGCCATTCTGTGGGCACATATCCTGTAGTGAGGCTGAGATTGTATAGCTGTTTTATTTGAGGGGATTAGTTCCTCTTGGAGTTCATGTAGGATGCAACCTGGGATGCCATCTGGTCCCATGGAAGCAGTGTTTTTTGCTTTGGAGAGGGCAGCCTTCACCTGAGCATCAGAGATGTTTGGGAGGCAGCCCTCTGCTGGGATAGATACTTGCTCTTTTGGGGGGGAGGGGGTGGAGACGTTTGCACTGAACCTGTCTGCCAGGATATTGGCGATGTCTGTGGGTTCAGTGTATTTTTTGTCGTTTAGAATCAACACAGAACAAGTCTGGGAGTTGCATCCCAGGTTTCTAACATAACTGAAAAACACCTTATGATTGTTTTTGGTGTCCTGTGCAATTTTTCTCTCGAAGCTGGCCTTGGAGGATTTTATGAGGGATCGTAATTTTTTGCTAGTACTGATCAGAGATGCCTTCCCTATTAGGGATTTTGCTCTATCATGTAGTAGCTTCCTCCTTCTGTTGTACAGTTTATTTATGGCAGGGGTCCACCAGACTGGACGCCTGCCTTTGGATGATTGGGTCTTGGTTTTGTTTGGGATAGCATGATCCATGCATTCCTGGAGATGTCCATAGAATGCGTTTATATAGGATTCTGCAGTTTGGGTCATAGTTTCCACTGGCCCTGGGGCCTTGAAGGATTCCACTTCAGTTTTGAGAAGTGAGAAGTTCACTTTTGAGAAGTTTTTCACTGTGGTTTTCTGGGCTGGGGGTGGGGTCGGGATGTGGACATCCAGTGAAATTAATTTATGATCTGATCTTACCAATGAGGGATATACTTCTGGTGTGGAGCATAGAGTCCCCATGTTGGTAATGATCAGGTCTAGTATGTTGTCCCCTCTTGTGGGAGTGGTGACTAGTTGTTCCATAGCATTTGAGTTTATAATTTACAGGAACCTTTGGACTAAGGTGCTGGGGCTTGAGTAGTGCTCCCAGTCAATGTTTGGGTAGTTGAAGTCGCCCAATATAATGGTGTTCGGAGAGATCTTCATTCCATATAAGAGTGCAGACATAAGTAGGGTATGTTTGGGACATAAGGTACACAGTACCATATATGAGTGCTGACATAGATTGGATGTGATTGGAAGATGAGGATCACAGTACCATATATGAGTGCTGATATAGGTACGGTGTGAATGAGTGAGGAGGGTTATGGTAGCATATATGATTGCTGACACAAACAGGGTGTGAATTGGTGATGAAGAGCACAGTGCCATATGTGGGTGCTGTCACAGATTGGTTGTGAATAGGAGACACGGATCCCAGTGCCTTATATGACTGGTGATATAAGTAGCATGTGATTGGGAGATGAGGATCCCAGTACCATATCTAAATGCTGACATGCAGTGTATGAATGGAGATGATGACACTAGAACCATTTATGCATGCTGATATAGATAAGGTGTGACTGGGCAATGGGGATCCCAATACCATATATATATATATATATATATATATATTTATGAATGCTGATATAGATAATGTGTGAATGGGAGATATGAATCCCACTACCATATGTGAGTGCTGATACAAATGGGGTGTGACTGGGGATGAGGATACCAATACCATATATGAACATGGATATAGATAATGTGTGAATGGGAGATGTGAATCCCACTACCATATATGAGTGCTGATATGGATAGGGTGTGAATTGCAGATGAGGCTCACAGAACATTATATGAGTGCTGATATACATAGGGTATGATTGGGAGATGAGGATCCCACTACCAGATAAGAGTACTGATAAGGATAGGGTGTGACTGACACAGGAATAAACCAGTACCATATGTAAGTGCTGATACACATAGTGTGTGCATATGAAATGACCACACTACCATATATGAGTGCTGATATAAATAGGGTGTGCTTGGGAGATGAGGACCACATTATCAAATATGAGAGCTGATATAGATAGGGTGTTAATGGGAGATTTTGAGCACAGTACCATATATGAGTGCTGATATAGATAGGGTGTGAATAGGAGATGAGAATCACAATACCATACGTGAGTGCTGCTACAAACAGGGTGTGAATTGGAAATGAGCACAGTGCCATATGTGGGTGCTGTCACAGATTGGTTGTGAATAGGAGAAAAGGATCCTAGTGCCATATATGAGTGATGATATAAGTAGCATGTGATTGCGAGATGAGGATCCCAGTACCATATCTGAATGCTGACATATAGCATGTGATGAGGAATCCAGTACCATCTTTGTGTGCTGATATAGATAGAGTGTGACTGGGAGATGAGGATCCCTGTACCATATATTACTGCTCATATAGATAATGTGTGAATGGGTGATGAGGATCACACTACATATATGAGTGGTGATATAGATAGAATTTGACTGGGAGATAATGTTCACATTCAGATATATAAGTGCTGGCACAGAAAAGGTGTGACAGAGATGACTATCACATGATTATATATGAGTTCTTATATAGATAATGTGTGACTGGGAGATGAGGACCACAGTACCATATATGAGCCCTGACATAGATAGCATGTGATTGGGAGATGATGATCCCTGTTTCATATACGAGTACTGATGTACATGGGGTGTGATTGGGGGATAAGGATCCCAGTACCATGTATGACTGCTGATATAGAGATGGTGTGACTGGGAGATGAGGATCACAGTACCATATATGAGTACTGATATAGCTAGGGTGTGAATTGGAGATGAGGGACCCAGTACCATTTGTAAGTGCTGCTATAGATGGGGTGTGACTGGAAGATGAAGATCCCAGTACCATATATGAGTGCTGATATAAAAAGATTTTGATTGGTAGATAAGGACATTACACAATATGAGTGCTGATATAGATTGTTTTTAATCGGGGATGTTGGTCACAGTACCTTATATAAGTGCTGATACAGACAGTGTGTGATTGGAAGATGGGTTTCACAGTGCCATATTTGAGTCCTGATATAGATAGGGGGTGAATGGGAGATGAGGGTCACAGTACCATATATGAATGTTGACACAAACAGGGTGTGAACCTGAGATGAAGAGCACAGTGCCATATGTTGGTGCCGTCACAGATTGGTTATGAATAGGAGACATGGATCCCAGTGCCATATATGACTGGTGATATAAGCAGCATGTGATTGAGAAATGAGGTTCACAGTACCATATCTGAGTGTCTGAGTGCTGAGGGAGATGAGAACACCAGTACCTTTTATGCGTGCTGATATAGATAGGGTGGGATTGGAAAATAAGGATCCCAGTACATTATATGAGTGCTGATATAGACACGGTGTGATTGGGAGTTTTAGATCACAATGCCATATATGTGTGTAGACAAAGGGTGTGATTGGGAGGTGAGAATCACAATACCATATAAGAGTGTAGACATAAGTAGGGTGTGTTTGGGACATAAGGTACACAGTACCATATATGAGGGCTGAAATAGATTAGATGTGATTGGAAGATGAGGATCACAGTACCATATATGAGTGCTGATATAGGTAAGGTGTGAATGGGTGATGAGAGTCATGGTAGCATATATGATTGCTGACACAAACAGGGTGTGAATTGGTGATGAAGAGCACAGTGCCATATGTGGGTGCTGTCACAGATTGGTTGTGAATAGGAGACAAGGATCCCAGTGCTTTATATGACTGGTGATATAAGTAGCATGTGATTCGGAGATGAGGATCCCAGTACCATATCTAAATGCTGACATGCAGTGTGTGAATGGAGATGAGGACACTAGTAACATTTATGCATGCTGATATAGATAGGGTGTGACTGGGCAATGAGGATCCCAATACCATATATATATATATATATATATATATATATATATATATATATATATATATATATATATATATATAAATGCTGATATAGATAATGTGTGAATGGGAGATGTGAATCCCACTACCATATGTGAGTGCTGATACAAATGGGGTGTGACTGGGGGTGAGGATTCCAATAGCATATATGAACACAGATATCGATAATGTGTGAATGGGAGATGTGAATCCCACTACCATATATGAGTGCTGATGTGGATAGGGTGCGAATTGCAGATGAGGCTCACAGAACAATATACGAGTGCTGTTATACATAGGGTATGATTGGGAGATGAGGATCCCACTACCATATAAGAGTGCTGATAAGGATAGGGTATGACTGACAGAGGAGTAAACTAGTACCATATGTGAGTGCTGATACACATAATGTGTGCATATGAAATGAGAACCACACTACCATATATGAGTGCTGATATAAATAGGGTGTGATTGGGAGATGAGGACCACATTATTAAATATGAGAGCTGATATAGATAGGGTACTAATGGGAAATGTTGATCACAGTACCATATATGAGTGCTGATATAGATAGGGTGTGAATAGGCGATAAGAATCACAATACCATATGTGAGTGCTGCCACAAACAGGGTGTGAACTGGAAATGAGCACAGTGCTATATGTGGGTGCTATCACAGATTGGTTGTGAATAGGAGAAAAGGATCCTAGTGCCATATATGAGTGATGATATAAGTAGCATGTGATGGCGAGATGAGGATCCCAGTACTATATCTGAATGCTGACACATAGTGTGTGAATGGGAGATGAGGAATCCAGTACCATCTTTGTGTGCTGATATAGATAGAGTGTGACTGGGAGATGAGGATCCCAGTGCAACATATGAGTGCAGACATAATTAGAGTGTGATTGGGACATAAGGTACACAGTACCATATAGTGCTGACAGACTGGATATGATTGGGAGATGAGGATCACAGTACCACAAGTGAGTGCTGGTATGCTGTAGATAGGGGTGTTTCAAAGATGAGGATCGCAGTGCCATATATAAATGCTGCTATAGAAAGGGTGTTAGTGTGGGATAAGGATCACAGTACCATTTATGAGTGCAGATATAGATTGGGTGTGATTTTCAGATGAGGATCACAGTACCATATAAGAGTGCTGACATAAGCAGGGTGTGACTGGGAAATGATGGTTACAGTACCATATATGAGTGGTGACCCAGATACAATTTGAATGGGGATGAGAACCCCGCTACCATATATGAATGCTGATATAGACAGTGTGTGATTGGGAGATCAGGTTCCCAGTACCATATAGGAGTGCTGATGTTCATAAGGTATAAATTGCAGATGAGGTTCAGAATACCATATATTTGTGCTGATATAGATAGGGTGTGAATTGCAGATGAGGCACACAGTAAGTTATACAAGTGTTGATATAGATAGGGTATGACTGGCAGAGGAGGAAAACAGACCAGTGATATAGATTGGGTGTGTCTGGGAGTTAAGGTTCACGGTGCCATATATAAATGCTGATACAGAGAGGGTGTGACAGAGATGACATTCACAGGTTCATATATGACTGCTTATATAGACAATGTGTGAATGGTAGATAAGTATCACAGTACCATATATGAGTCCTGACATAGAAAAGGTTTGATTGGGACATAAGGACCATATTACTGAATATGAGTGCTGATATAGATAGGGTGTTAATGGGAGATTTCTTTCACAGTACCATATATGAGTGCATGTATAGATAGGGTGTGAATGGGAGATGAGGATCAGAGTACCATATTTGAGTGCTGACACAAACAGTGTGAATTGGAGATACAGATCCCAGTGCCATATGTGAGTGCTGTCACAGATACTGTGCAAATTGGAAACAAGGATCCCAGTGTCATATACGACTGGTAATATAAGTAGCATGTGATTGGGAGAAGAGGATCACAGTACCATATATGAGTGCTGACACAAACAGGGTGTGAACTGGAGACATCAATCACAGTGCCATATGTGAGTGCTGTCACAGATACTGTGAAAAAATGAGATGAGGATTCCAGTGCCATATATAACTGGTGATTTAAGTAGCATGTGATTGGGAGATGAGGATGCCAGTATGATATCTGAGTGATGACATTTAGTGTGTGAATGAGAGATGAGGATCGCTGTACCATTTATGAGTGCATATATAGATTGGGTGTGATTGGGGAGATGAGGATCACAGTACTATATATGAGTGCTGACATAAGCAGTGTGTGTGTCTGGGAAACAAGGGTCACAGTAACATATATGAGTGGTGACATAGATATGAATGAATGGGGATGGGGATCCCAGTACCATATATGGCTGCTAATATAGATAATGTGTGAATGCAAGATGAGGAATCCACTACCACATATGACTGCTGACATAAACAGTGTGTGATTGGGGATCAGGATTCCAGTACCGCAGAGGAGTGCTGATGTTGATAGGGTATGAAATGGAGATGAGGTTCAGAGTATCATATATGCCTGCTGATATAAATAGGTTGTCAACTGCAGATGAGGCTCAGAGTACCATATATGAGTGCTGCTATAGACAGGGTGTGACTGGCAGATGAGGAACCCGGTACCATATATCAGTGTTGATATAGATAATGTGTGAATGGGAGATGAGGATCACACTACCATATATGAGTGGTGATATAGATAGGGTATGACTGGGAGATAAGGTTCACAGTCACATATATAAGTGCTGATACAGAGAGAGTGAGACAGAGATGACTATCACTGGATCATATGAGTTCTTATATTATGTGTGATTGGGAAATGAGGACCACAGTACCATATATGAGCCCTGACATAGGTAGGATGTCAATGGGAGATGATGATCACTATTTCACATATGAGTACTGATGTACATGGTGCGAGATTGGGGGATAAGGATCCCAGTACGATGTATGAGTGCTGATATAGATAGGGTGTGACTGGGAGATAAGGATCACAGTACCATATATGAGTGCTGACATTGACATGGTATGACTGGGAGATGAGGATCACAGTACCATGTATGAGTGCTGACATGGGTAGAGTGTGGTTGGGAGATGAGGTTTACAGTGCCATATATAAGTGCTGATAAAGACAAGGTGTGACTGGGAGATGAGGATGACAGCACCCTATATGGGTGCTGATATAGGTAGGGTGTGAATCAAAGATGAGGATCCCAGTACCATTTATTAGTGCTGATATAGATGGGGTGTGTCTAGGAGATGGAGTACCATATATGAGTGCTGATATAAAAAGGGTTTGATTGGTAGATGAGAACAACATTACAGAATATGAATTCTGATATAGATAGGCCATTAATTGGGGATATTAATCACAGTACCATATATGAGTACTGATACAGACAATGTGTGATTGTAAGATGAGTATCACAGTACCATATTTGAGTCTTGATATCGATAGGGTGTGGATGGGAGATGAGGGTCACAGTACCATATATGAGTGCTAACACAAACAGGGTGCAAATTGGATGAAGAGCACAGTGCCATGTGTGGGTGCTGTCACAAATTGGTTTTGAATAGGAAACAAGTGTCCCAGTGACATATATGACTGGTGATATAAGCAGCATGTGATTGGGAGATGAGGATGCCAGCACCACATCTGAGTGCTGACATATAGTGCGCTGACATAGATTGGATGTGATCGGAAGATGAGGATCACAGTACCATATATGAGTGTTGATATAGGTAGGGTGTGAATGGGTGATGAGGGCCATGGTAACATATATGATTGCTGACACAAACAGGGTGTGAATTGGTGATGAACAGCACAGTGCATTATGTGGGTGCTGTCACAGATTGGTTGTGAATAGGAGACAGGGATCCCAGTCCCATATATAACTGGTGATATAAGTAGCATGTGATTGGGAGATGAGGATCCCAGTACCATATCTGAATGCTGACATACAGTGTGTGAATGGAGATGAGGACACTAGTGCCATTTATGCATGCTGATATAGATAGGGTGCGATTAGGGGATGAGGATCCCAGTACAATATATGAGTGCTGATATAGATAGGGTGGGATTAGGGGATGAGGATCCCAGTACAATATATGACTGCTGATATAGATACAGTGTGATTAGGAGTTGAGGATAACAGTACCATATAAGAGTGCAGACAAACAATGTGATTGGGAGGTGAAAATCACAATACCGTTTTGGAATCCAGACATAAGTAGGGTGTAATTGGGAAATAAGGTTCACAGTACCATATATGAGTGCTGACATAGATTGAATGTGATTGGTAGGTGAGAATTACAATACCCTATATGACTGTGGACATTGGGAAGGTGTGATTGGGAGATAAGGTACACCGTACCATATATGAGCGCTGGCATAGATTGGATGTGATTGGGAGATGAGGATCATAGTACCACATATAAGTGCTGATATAGAAAGGGTGTGAGTGTGAGATGAGGATGACAGTACCATTTATGAGTGCAGCTATAGATTGGGTGTGATTGGGAGATGAGGATCACAGTACCATATATGAGTGCTGACATAAGCAGTATCTGTGTCTGGGAAACGAGAGTCACAGTACCATATCTGAGTGGTGACGTGATTGGGATATGAGGATACCATGTGAGTACCATATACGAGTGCTGACAGGGATAAGGTGTGGTTGGGGGAATGAAGCTCACAGTCCGATATATGAGTGCTGATAAAGAGATGGTGTGACTGGGAGATGAAGATTCCAGTACCATTTATTAATGCTGATATACAGATGGTGTGATTGGAAGATGACAATCCCAATATAAATGAATGCTTATATGGATGGGGTATGATTTGGTGATGAGGATCCCAGTACAATATATGAGTGATGATATAGATAGGGTGTGATTGGGAGATGAGGATCACAGTACCAAATATGAGTCCTAACATAGACAGGGTGTGACTGGGAGATGACGATCAGAGTAGCATTTGCCAGTGCTGCTGCAGAAAGGGTGTAATTGGGAGGTGAGGATCACAGTACTATATGAGTGCTGATATAGATAACGTGATTGAAAGATGATGATCACATTACTATATGTGAGTACTGATGCAAATAGGGTGTCATTGAAAGATGAGGATCATAGTATCATATATGAGTGCTGATATAGATAGCATGTGATTAGGAAATAAAGAACAAAGTACTGTATATGAGTGCTGATAGAGATAGGGTATGACTGGGAGATGAGCATCACAGTACCATATGTGAGTGCTGATATAGTTAGTGTGTCATTGGAAGATGAGGATCTCAGTACCATATATGAGTGCTGATATAGGTAGGGTATAAATGGGTGATGAGTTTCACAGTGCCATATATGAGTGCTGACACAGAGTGTGAATTGGAGATGAAGAGCACAGTGCCATATGTGGGTGCTGTCACAGATTGGTTGTGAATAGGAGACAAGGATCCCAGTCCCATATATGACTGGTGATATAACTAACATGTGATTGGGAGATGAGGATCCCAGTACCATATCTGAGTGCTCACATACAGTGTAATAATGGGAGGTGAGGGCTCCACTACCATTTCTTAGTGCTGATATAGATAGGGTGGAATTGGGGGATGAGGATCACAATACCATATACAAGTGTGGACATAGGGAGGGTGTGATTGGGACATAAGGTACACAGTACCATATATGAGTGCTGACATAGATTGGATGTGATTGGGAGATGGAGATCACAGTCCCATATATGAGTGCTGACATGGATAGGGTGTGTTTGGTAGATGAGGTTTAAATCGCTATATATGAGTGCTGATAATGACAGGGTGTGACCAGGAGATTAGAATGACAGTACCATATATGAGTGCTTATATAGGTAGGGTGTGACTGGGAGATGAAGATCCCAGTATCCTATATGAGTGCTGATATAGAAAGGGTTTGATTGGGAGATGAGGACAATATTACCGAATATGAGTGCTGATATAGGTAGAGTGTTAATTGGGGATGTTGATCACAGTACCTTATATGAGTGCTGATATAGACAGGATGTGATTGGAAGATGAGTATCATAGTACCATATATGAATGTTGACACAGATTGGGTGTGATAGGGAGATGAGGATCACAGTACCATATATGAGTGCTTATATAGGTAGGGTGTGAATCAGAGATGAGGATCCCAGTACCATTTATTAGTGCTGATGTAGATGGAGTGTGACTGGGAGATGAAGATCCCAGTATCCTATATGAGTGCTGATATAGAAAGGGTTTGATTGGGAGATGAGGACAATATTACCGAATATGAGTGCTGATATAGGTAGAGTGTTAATTGGGGATGTTGATCACAGTACCTTATATTAGTGCTGATATAGACAGGATGTGATTGGAAGATGAGTATCATAGTACCATATATGAATGTTGACACAGATTGGGTGTGATAGGGAGATGAGGATCACAGTACCATATATGAGTGCTTATATAGGTAGGGTGTGAATCAGAGATGAGGATCCCAGTACCATTTATTAGTGCTGATGTAGATGGAGTGTGACTGGGAGATGAAGATCCCAGTATCCTATATGAGTGCTGATATAGAAAGGGTTTGATTGGGAGATGAGGACAATATTACCGAATATGAGTGCTGATATAGGTAGAGTGTTAATTGGGGATGTTGATCACAGTACCTTATATGAGTGCTGATATAGACAGGATGTGATTGGAAGATGAGTATCATAGTACCATATATGAATGTTGACACAGATTGGGTGTGATAGGGAGATGAGGATCACAGTACCATATATGACTGATGATGTTAGCGATGTGTGATTGGGAGATGAGGATCCCAGTACCATATCTGAGTGCAAACATTTATTTTATTATTTATTTATTTATTTATTTTACATTTGTTGACTGGGATAGTCCGACTGGATGCATGTCTATTTTCAGTGGAGGCTCGGGGAGAAAAGCTCCAAGATAATAATACACATCGAACATTTAGTAAATGCTAGTTTCAAGCAGATTACAGTCATAAGCAGTACCGACATTTAGCACATATAGTACTTATTATAAAACACTTTACAAAACATAACATTATTTTCAAAGTTAAACATACATAACATTACATTCAGGTTTAAGACACACTGAGCAGCAGTTATACAATTGACCCTTCCTGAAATGGAGTGGTAGAAAAAAAGTTAGAAGTAGTTAAAGGTAAGGCACCTAAGAAAGAGAGAGATCACTAGTCGGGGTTAGTGCAAGGACATAACCAATGAGTTTTGAAGTATTTCTTGAGTTTGTTTTTGAATTGAGTTAGTGAGGGTTCTAGGGTCAAGTCAGCTGGGAGTCTGTTCCATATTTCTCCAACAGAGATGGCAAACAGAGAGTCCCCAGCTGAGAAGTTGGATTTGTATGTTTGAACTAGGAGTCTAGTGGATGATCACAGTGGCTGGGTGCTGGTGTAGGGGCTGATAATATTTTTTAGTGCAGGTGTATTTTCTGGTTGGTAAAGGACTTTATGTGCCACTATTACCTGGCTGAACTGCAGTAGGCTTGGCAGTTCAAACCATCCTAGGCAATTTAGGTTGTGACAGTGGTGTGTCCAGTAGGCTGTGCCAGTAGCAAATCTGTCAATGTGGTTATAGCAGGATGATAGTTTATTAAGATCTATTTTGTTTAAGTTGGAGAATAGGGGTGAGGCATAGAGAAGAGTTGATAGCATATGGGAACGGGCAATTGCAGTTCTAGCAAGTGGAGTAAGGAAAGGTTTGATTCTGTAAAGAGAGCCAAGTTTTTTATTAAGGGTTTTGATAGTTTGATTAATATGCGCATCAAACATCAGGTTGTTATCAACTATGACACCCAATAGTTTAGATTGGGCTTCTGGGGAGATGATAGTGCCATTGTTAGTAGTTATGTTGAAGGCTGGCAGGGGGGCCCTGCATGTGGGGGAGAAGAGGAGCAACTTAGTTTTGTTGGGGTTTAGGATTAGATGTTGATTGGAGAGCCATTTTTCCACTGTATTGAAAGTAATTTGGGTTAATGTGAATAAAGTAGCTGGTGAGGTGTCAGAGCAAATCAAGGTGGAGTCATCTGCATATTGAATGCAGGCAGCATCTGGGATGACTGAATGAAGGTCGTTGATAAAGATGGAGAAAAGAAGAGGTCCTAGTATCGAGCCCTGGGGGGACCCCTAATGTGATGGGTAGGCGAGATGATAGCTTGTCCTACCATAGGACTGCCTGTTGCCTGCCCTGCAGGTAGGATTGAAACCAATGGAGTGCATGGTTGTTTAAGGAGAAAGTCTTTAAGGTATTTATAAGCATTTTGTGGTCAACCATGTCAAAAGTCTTGGATAGATCTAGAAAGAGTGCTGAGGATAGTTTGTTATTATAGAGTTATGGTTAATGATGTTAGAGAAAGAGAGGAGGGCAGAAGTAGCACTGTGGTGTGGCTTAAAGCCATGCTGAAAGTTGGACAACAGCTTGTTCTGTGTGAGGTAGTGCATGAGCTGTATGTGTACACACTTCTCCATAATTTTAGCTAGAGGTGACAGAATAGCTATGGGTCTAAAGTTTGACAGTTCAGTGGAACTACCTCCTTTATGGAGACGTATGACATGGGAGATTTTCCATATAGTGGGTACAGTAGCTTCAGATATAGCTCTGTTGATCAAGATAGAGATAGGGTAAGCTATGGTGTCAGCAGCCTTTTGCAGATAGTCTGCTGGGAGGAGGTCGGCAGCCAGGGTGGTGGGTCTTAGTTTCTTAAGTAGGGCATGAATAAGTTGAGTAGGAACAGGTTGGAAGGTAAAGTATGTTTGGGTACTGGGTGTGGCTACATTAGAATTAGAGCCATTGGGAGAAAGTTGGCTGGCTAGAGACTGGATAGTCTCTGTGAAGAAGCTGTTGAAGTTATTAGCAATGTTTACTGGGGATTTTTGCTGGGAAGCTGAGGGAGGTGGAGTGACGGTTTTGCCTGGGTGGAGTAGTTTGTTTATTCCTGCCCAGAACTTTTGAGGTTTGTTTTGGTGTTTTTGCAATAGATAGTAGTAGTGGTTCTTTTTGTCTAAGGTTATGGATTTTTTGGTGTCATTCCTTAGCTGTCTGAATCTTAGTTGATCAAGTGGGGCTTTTGTTTTTCAGTAGGTGGCTCATGCTTTGTTTCTGAGTGAAATTTTGGTTTTGATATCTTTAGAAAGCCATGGTGCAATATTAACTTTGGTTCTAATAAAGCAGCTGGGAATATGGGAGTTAAGAATAGCAAGTAATTTAGTGTTAAAGTATGCTACTGCTTCATCTAAGGGGAGACTTTTTAGTACTGACCAGTTGCATGCCTTAAGTTCATTTTGAAACTTGGTGAGAATAAAATTCTTGTTGTTTCTTAATGTTCTATAGGTGGGTTGGTAGGAACTGTCTACTTTGAGGTTGATTACATAGGTGAGACAGTGGTCACTTAGGTCATCAGGCAAAGTGCCTGATTTATAAGATTGAAGATGGGTATTGACAAGTATCCAGTCTAGGGTACTTTCCTTGTTATTGGGCTTTCCTGTCCTGGTGGTGGAGGTTATGATTTGAGTAAATCTATAGAGGTTTATGTGGGTTGTAGGGGTTTCACAAGATCAAGTGTTCCAGTCAATGTTGAAATCCCCAAGAACAATTGTTTCTTGGGGGTGGTTATTGGATAACCAATATAAGAAGTCTTCTAAGGTTTCTGTGTTCCTCCATGGGGGAATGTAGACAAAGACAATGTTTACATTTTTGTTTTTGTTAATTTGTAGTTTTGAGATAAGAATTTCAGCATTATTGAACTGGGGTGGTTGTTGGGTGTCTATGCTGACAGATAGGGTAGACTTGTAATGTATGGCTACCCCCACCACCTTTTCTGGTGGTATGGTCTAGTAGAAACATACTATACCCTGGTGGCAGAATCTCATGGTCCTTGGTGGAAGGCTTCAGCCACGTTTATGTTAGGCATAATATATCTGAGGAATGAACAGCTAAGAAGGCATGCAGGTGCTGAGTTTTGTTATTTATGCTCCTAATATTTAGATGGCAGGCCAGCAGTGAGCTAGGAGGTCTATTTGTTGGAGCTATGGTGGTAGGGGATATAGTAGGGGGATTAGGGCCAACAGGTGGGGATGGACCAGGGTTTGGGTGGATGTCGCCATCCTTTGTGAGGTTGTAGTGTATCCTGAGTATGAGTTTTAAGATTTTGAATAATGTTTGTAATAGTGTCTAGTTTTATGACTAATGTAACTAGGTCTAGTAAGATGGTAATATTTAGGGGCTAAGGAGGTAAGCATGAGGGGAGTGAGTAAGGGTGTATTATTATCTGTTGTAGATGGGATGGATGTTTGGAATTTAGGGTAGTGGAAACCTGGGTGATCCTGATATTCGTAGGTGGTTAGGAGATATGGGATGAATAAAAGGGGTAGAAGTAGAGTTAATAAGACTATTTTGGGTGATAGCATACCTACTGAATGGTACTTGAAACTTAGGCAAAAGGAATAGTAGAGTTGGAGGACTGGTGGTATCAGGTTGAGAGTGGTGCTGTTGAGTGACAAGTTGTTACTGATTGGTTTAAAAAAAAGTGGGGTATTGTCTAGTACCAATAATGTAGCAGCACCAGGGGTGGGAGGAATTTGGGGGCAGGGTGGGGTGTGTAGCAAGCCCAAGCGAATCGAGGGCAAATGGAGCAGGGATAAACCAATGCCTGTACTAAGTTGTAGCAGTTTTACCTGTATGAGGAAAGAGGGGGGTGGGGGAAAAGAGAAGGCAGTAGGAGTGGTTAGAGGAATACCTTGATTGACTGACACCACACCAGAGGTAAGTTGAATGTAAGGGCCTAAAATCTGCACCAGGCACTGTAATGTTACTTGCACTCAGCACTTTAATTTTACTTATGTTTAGCAGGAAAGACAGATCAACAGCATACAATTTTGAGGATTATTACAAGGGTTACTTATTCAAATGTCAGACAAGTAAGTAAAACTTTCAACAGGAATATATGTCTGAGTGTTAGAAAGCTAGAAAGGTATAAATTATACCTGTAAAATTAGGGTCAGAGACACAAATGTAAGAGTCAGTGTACTTTAGTTACAGGGGAAGGAGGCAAAAACTCAAGTAGAAAAGAGCCCTATGGCTGACCAAAATGGTGACTTGCTTAATTACACAGCACTGTAAGAGAATGCTTAACAAATGCTTTTTGTGTGTGTAACCTACTCTGATTAATTGCTGGGATAAACAGTATTTGTTGCATTTTCCAATTGCAGTCCTGTGGACACCGTTATTCAGGAACTGCAGTTTGTTAGTGTAGGTAAATGTGAAGTTCAAAAGTTCAACTAAGTCACACCTGGTCAGCCAAGGGGGGGGGGTCCTAAGCACCTAGATTTGAAAATGATGCCTATACTAAGTTGTAGCAGTTTAACCTGTATCATATAGCATGTGAAAGGGAGATGAGGATACCAGTACCATTTATGCATGGTGATATAGATAGGGTGTGACTAGGCAATGAGGATCCCAATATATATATTTATATGAATGCTGATATAGAGAATGTGTGAATTGGAGATGTGAATCCCACTATCATATGTGAGTGCTGATACAAATGGGGTGTGACTGGGGATGAGGATCCCAATATCATATATGAACACTGATATAGATAATGTGTGAATGGGAGATGTGACTCCCACTACCATATATGAGTGCTGATATGGATAGGGTGTGAATTGCAGATGAGGCTCACAGAATATTATACGAGTGCTGATATACATAGGCTATGCTAGGGAGATGAGGATCCCACTACCATATAAGAGTGTTGTTAAGGATAGGGCGTGACTGACAGAGGAGTAAGCCAGTACCATATGCGAGTGCTGATACAGATAATGTGTGCATATGAAATGAGGACCACACTACCATATATGATTACTGATATAAATAGGGTGTGATTGGGAGATGAGGACCACATTATTGAATATGAGTGCTGATATAGATAGGGTGTTAATGGGAGATGTTGATCACAGTACCATATACTAGTGCTGATATAGATAGGGTGTGAATAGGAGATGAGAATCACAGTACTATACATGAGTGCTGACACAAACAGGGTGTGAATTGGAAATGAGCGCAGTGCCATATGTGGGTGCTGTCTCAGACTGGTTGTGAATAGGAGAAAAGGATCCTAGTGCCATATATGAGTGATGATATAAGTAGCATGTGATTGTGAGATGAGGATCCCAGTACCATATCTGAATGCTGACATATAGTGTATGAATGGGAGTTGAGGAATCCAGTACCATCTTTGTGTGCTGTTATAGATAAGGTGTGACTGGGAGATGAGGATCCCAGTACCACATATGAGTGCAGACATAGGTAGGGTGTGATTGGGACATAAGGTTCACAGTACCATGTAGTGTTGACATAGACTGGATATGATTGGGAGATGAGGATTACAGTACCACAAGTGAGTTGTAGATAGGGGTGTTTCAAAGATGAGGATCTCACTGCCATATATAAATGTTGATAAAGAAAGGGTGTGAATGTGGGATGAGGATCACAGTACCATTTATGAGTGCAGATATAGATTGGGTGTGATTTTCAGATGAGGATCACAGTACCATATATGAGTTCTGGCATAAGCAGGGTGTGACTGGGAAATGATGGTCACAGTACCATATATGAGTGGTGACCCAGATATAATGTGAATGGGGATGAGGACCCCACTATCATATATGAATGCAGTGTGTGATTGGGAGATCAGGATCCCAGTACCATATAGGAGTGCTGATGTTGATAAGGTATGAATTGCAGTTGAGGTTCAGAATACCATATATTAGTGCTGATATAGATAGGGTGTGAATTGCAGATGAGGCACACAGTACAGTATACGAGTGTTGATATAGATAGGGTATGACTGGCAGATGAGGAAACCAGTACCAGTGATATAGATTGCGTGTGTCTGGGAGATAAGGTTCCTGGTGCCATATATAAGTGCTGATACAGAGAGGGTGTGACAGAGATGACATTCACAGGATCACATATGACTGCTTATATAGACAACGTGTGAATGGTAGATAAGTATCACAGTACCATATATGAGTCCTGACACAGAAAATGCTTGACTGGGAGATGAGGACCACATTACCGAATATGAGTGCTGATATAGATAGGGTGTTAATGGGAGATGTCTATCACAGTACCATATATGAGTGCTAATACAGATAGGGTATGAATGGAAGATGAGGATCAGAGTATCATATTTGAGTGCTGACACAAACAGAGTGCGAATTGGAGATACAGATCCCAGTGCCATATGAGGTACTGTGCAAATTGGAGATGAGGCTTCCAGTGCCATATACGACTGGTGATATAAGTAGCAGTGATTGGGAGATGACAATCACAGTACCATATATGAGTGCTGACACAAACAGGGTGTGAATTGGAGATACAAATCACAGTGCCATATGTGAGTGCTGTCACATATACTGTGCAAATAGGAGACGAGGATCCCAGTGCTATATATAACTGGTGATTTAAGTAGCATGTGATTGGGCGATGAGGATGCCAGTATGATACCTGAGTGCTGACATTTAGTGTGTGAATGAGAGATGAGGATCGCTGTACCATTTATGAGAACTGATATAAATAGGGTGTGACTGGGAGATGAGTATCCCAGTAAATTATATGAGTGCTATTACAGATAGGGTGTGACTGGGGGATGAGGATCCCAATACCATATATGAGTGCTGATATAGATAGGGTGCGAATGGGAAATGTGGATCACAGTACAGTACATGAGTGCTCAGATAGGTAGGGTGCAATTGGGAGATAAGGTGCAAAGTACCATCTATGAGTGCTGACATAGATTGGCTGTGATTGGGAGATGAGGATCACAGTACCATATATGAGTCCTGATATAGAAAGGGTATGATTGAGAGATGAGGATAACAGCACCGTATATGACTGGTGACACTGATAGCACGTGAGTGGGAAATGAGGTTGTATATGAGTGCTGATATAAATAGGGTGTGAATGGAAGATATTTATCATGCTAACATTTATTACTGGTGACATAGATATGGTGTGATTGGGAGATGATGATCCCTGTACCATATATGAATAATGATATAGCAGAAGTGTAATTGGGGATGAGGCTTCTAGTACCATATATGAGTGCTAATACAGATAGTGTGTGATTGCGTGATAAGGATCACAGTACTATATCTGAGTGCCAACATACACAGGATGGGATTGGGAGATGAGGACCACAGTGCCATGTATGAGTGCTAACATGGACAGGGTGTGGTTGGGAGATGAGGTTCACAGTGCCATACATGAGTGCTGATAAACAGAGGGAGTGACTAGAAGATGAGGATGACACTGCCATATATGACTGCTGATATAGGTAGGGTGTGAATCGGAGATGAGGATCTAAGTGCCATTTATTAGTGCTGATATAGATAGGGTGTGACTGGGAAATGATGATCCCAGTATATGAGTGCTGATATAGATAGGGTGTTATTAGAGATGACAATCCCAGTACCATTTATGAATGCTGATATAGATGGTGCATCACTGGGGATGAGGTTCCCAGTACCCTAAATTAGGAATATCATATACTGTGTGAAAGGGAGATGATGATCCCAGTACCATTTATGGGTGCTGATATAGATAAGGTAGGATTGGGGGATGAGGATACCAGTTCCATAAATGAGTACTGATATAGATAGGGTATGCTTGGGAGATGATATCACAGATCCATGTATGAGTGCAAATATAGATAGGGGGTGTTTGGGAGATGGGGATCGCAGTACCATATCTGAGTACTGATAAAGATAGGGTGTGAATGCAAGATGAGGATCACAGTACCATTTATGAGTGCTGCAATAGACTGGGTGTGATCGGGACAAGAAGATCAAAGTACCATATCTAGGTGCTGATATAGACAGGGTGTGACTGAGGGATGAAGATTCCAGTAGGATATATGAGTGCTGATATAGACAGAGTTTGACTGGGAGATGAGGTTCACACTACCATATATGAATGCTGACATATATGTCAGGTTGCGACTGGGAAATGAGGATCACAGTACCCTATATGACTGCTGATATAGAAAGGGTGTGAATGAGGGAAGATGATCACAGTACGAATCATGAGTGCTGATATAGATAAGGTCTGATTAGGAGATGAAGATCACTGTATTATATATGAGTGTTGATGTAGATAGGGTGTGATTTGGAGATGAGGATCACAGTAAAATATTTGAGTGCTAACATACATAGGATGTAACTGGGAAATGGGGATCACAGTACCATATATGAGTGCTGAGATATGGTGTGAATGGGATGAGGATCACAGTACCATTTATGAGTGCTGATATAGACTGGGAGTCATTGGGAGATGAAGACCACAGTACCTTATGTGATGCCCCTGCACTGGCCCAGAAATCAAGGAGCCTCAATGCTCACTACTAGCACCAGTGAGAGATGTGCACATTGGGAGGATGGCAAGTATACACACACACACACAGTAAAGTACCATTTCCCTTAAGAGCACACAGAGATCACAGTCAGTCTGGGGCTGGTTTCTTCCTCTTTTTCTAGACCCCAATTAGAGTCCCCACTGGCACAGCTATAGGGTTAAGATCTCAGCCAAGTGGTCAAACCAAAACCTCCAGCACCCTCTCTCTCCAACCAGTGCTTCATGTCCCTGCCCAAGTGGCTGGCGCACACACTTTCAGATTTGATTTATATACAAACACACACACACTCCTGGAAAAAGCTGGCACATGTTTACTAGCTATTCTTCCTTCTGCCCAGACTAAAAGATAGTTGTCACTGCCACCAACCAGCTCTTTATCAGCTACTATAAGGCCCTTCCCAAAGGCTAACAAATCTTACTGTCTGATGTTACTATTATCCAAATGGTAAGTGTGACCAAGGCCAAGGCTATTTAGGAGTGGCCTATACAGTGTCATTGTGCATTTTCAGTTGAGGGGTGGTGGGACTCCAGGCTGGGTTTGTCTGCTACTTCCCAGTGCCTTTGGTGGGAAGTTCCTTTCTCTCTTGTGAATGGTGCAGAATTGAAATGTGCTTTAATAGTTCCTTAATTGTTTCTGTCATGCTCACCCCCCCCCCTTTTTTTTCTATTTCATATTTATTTATATTCCATGTAAAAATATCTCCGGGGAATCTCTGTTTCATAATGAAGTTGCAAAAACATGGAATATTCTGCCACCTGACCTCAGATTACAAAATTGTGCCTCAACTTTTAAAAACCTCTTTAAATCACACCTCCATACCATCCATCTATGCAACTGCAATGGACCCTCCTGAAGCCTACCCCCTCACGTCTGGCAAAACAAGTATTGTGCTCATCAGCCATTACCATGTAAGCCTTGTAACCTGTTACTGTTATTATGTATTACTCTTTACTTTGTTTACTGTATGGAACTTTTCTCCCCAGGACTCTGCTGAAGACGGACACTTGTGGTCCAGTCAGACTATCCTGGTAAACAAATCTTAATTAACTAAAAAAAGAATAAAAAATGCATATGCAAGTACTCTAACACCTTAAATAACTCTAAACAAACCAGCCACAATTAAAAGATTTAAATATATTTAATAATAAATAATAAAAGAACAAAACAATACTCAATAACTCAACACAGTGACTACAGAGTTCGGAATCACGGGAAATATTTTAAAACAAATTTGCAGGACAGGCAAATAAACACAGAAAACATCTACATTAAATCTAAATCTTCACTATATTCCTATCTATATCTAAAAGATAACACTGTACCCTAGACTTGCTTACAGAGCAAGGCAAAGGCAGATGAGAAGTGCTGAATGTATGTTTCTAGATCCAAGACAAGAAGAAGAGTGCTAATGAGGAGCTTTGTTTGATATAGTCAGGAATCTATCCCTCCAGCATGTTCTGTTTATTGTGGTGACAAGGTTTAGGTCCCTAGAGCGTGTAGCTTGGAGGGATTGGGATTTTAAGGGAAAGTACAATTTCCCTTAAGAACATACAGAGAACACAGGCAGTCTGGGGCTGGTTTCTCCCTCTTTCTCCAGATCCCCAATAAGACTCCCCACTGGCACAGCTATAGGGTTAAAATCTCAGCCAAGTGGTCAAGCCAAAGCCTCCAGCACCATCTCTTTCCAACCAGTGCTTCGTGTCCCTGCCCAAGAAGCTGACACACACACTTCAATATTTGATTTATATACAAACACACATGCACTCCTGGGAAAGGCTGGTACACATTTAGTAGCTATTTCCCCTTCTGCCCAGACTAAAAGGTACTTGTCACTGCCACCAACCAGCTCTTTATCAGCTACTATAAGGCCTTTCCCAAAAGGTGAACAAACCGACTGTGTGATGTTACTATTATCCAAATGGTAAGTGTGACCAAGGCCAAGGCTATTTAGGAGTGGCTTATACAGTGGCACTTTGTATTTGCAGTTGATAGGTGGTGGGACTCCCAAATGGGTCTGCCTTCTGCTTCCCAGTGCTTTTGGTGGTAAGTTTTTCTCCCTCTTGTGATTAGTGCAGAATTGAAATGTGCTTTACTAGTTCCTTAATTGTTTCTGTCATGCTCATACCCCACTTTTTCCTATTTCATATTTATTTATTTATATTCTGTGTAAAAATAGCTCCAGATAATCTCTGTTCCCTAATGAAGTTGCAAAAACAAGGAATACCCTGCCACCTGACCTCAGATTACAAAATTGTGCCTCAGCTTTTATAAACCTCCTTAAATCAGACCTCCACACCATCCATCTATGCAGCTGCAATGGACCCCCCTGAAGTCTTTCCCTGCTGTAGGCCTTATCCCCCTCACCTCTGGGAAAAGAAGTATTGTGCTCAACTGATGCTCATTGTATATATTGTAAACATTACTATTCTCTTCTGATGCTCAGCATATATATATTGTATATAATATAAACATGTTTTCACTATGCTATTGTCTGCACAAATATTGTACATATGTTGAACCATGAATGGGCTATGCTCAGAAACTTGTATGTTATTGCATGCGCACATACTGTACCAATGCTCATCCATGAATGTGCTATGCTCAATTGCTTGTACTTCAACTTGTATTCCTAAATTGTTTGATCTCAAATGGCATGTTTACTGTCTGCCATTACCATGTAAGCCTTGTAACCTATTACTGTTATCATGTAGTATTACTGTATGGAACTTTTTTCCCCAGGACTCTGCTGAAAATGGACACTTGCGGTCCAGTCAGACTATTCTGATAAACAAATGTTAAATAAAAAAAAATAATAATACATATACAAGTACACTAAGAGCTTAAATATCTGTAAACAAACCAGCCACAATTAAAAGGTTTAAATATATTTAATAATAAATAATAAAAGAACAAAACAATACTCAGTAACTCAACATAGTGACTATAGAGTTCATAATCACAGGAAATATTTTAAAACAACTTTGCAGGACAGTCTTAAATAAATACAGAAAACATCTAACCTAATGTTTACTATATTCCTATCTATATCTAAAAGATATCACTGTACCCTAGACTTACTTACAGAGCAAGGCAAATGTAGATGAGAAGTGCTGAATGGATGTTTCTAGATCCAAGACAAGATACAAAATGCACAGTCTCTGAGAGAGTTCCCAAATTAATATCAAAGCATTAGTGCTGGGTCAGCTGGATGACATCACTCTTTGTCACCTACCTTCAGTTCCCAGGCTAACAGAAACCAACATCTCTGTGTCAAAAATGCCTATCTCTCAGATGTGCAGCTGCTACGGAGTAACAGCACAATAAAAATACTTTACATTTGAAATCTAGTAATTATTTCTATTTCAAAACAATAGAAAGAAACCTCTAACTGTAGACATCCTGTCTCATTCAATGAAACTGGGAGATAAACAAAATTATAAAACAATTCACTTATTTTCTTAGAGTTTTCAAGTTAACTCTGTTCTTTTCCAGTAGGGTACACTGTGGTTACATTCTTGAAGCTTAGTATATAACGCACAGTGCAACGCACACTTCTGCACCAGTAGTTTAATACACACATAACATATAGTTCTCTTACATTTGTAAGGCAAGCCTATGGATCATAGTAATATTCACAAATAACATATGATTACTTACAAAATTCCACACATCTGGGCTGGCAGCTTCAAACCTTATATGAGTGCTGATATAGATAGGGTCTGATTGGGGATGTGGTTCACGGAACGACACATGAGTGCTGAAATATATATGGTGTAACTGGAAAATGAGAATCCCAGTCCCATATATGAGCACTGATATATAGGGTATGATAGAGAGATGAGGATCCCAATACCATATATGAGTGCTGATATCGATAATATGTGAATGGGAAATGAGGCTCAAAGTATTGTATGTGAGTGCTGATAAAGATAAGGTGTGATTGGGGGATGAGGATCCCAGTGAGATATATGAGTGCTAATATAGACAAGGCTTGACTGGGGCATGAGGTTCATACTACCATATATGACTGCTGACATATATAGGATGTGACTGGGAAATGAGGATCACAGTACAATATGTGTGTGCTGATACAAATAGGGTGTGACTGGGAGATAAGGATCACAATACCCTATATGACTGCTGATATAGATAGGGTGTGAACGGGAGAAGATAATCACAATACCAGTCATGATTGCTGATATAGATAGGATGTGATTAGGAGATGAAGGCCACTGTACAATATGTGAATGCTAAAATACATAGGGTGCTATCGGGAAATGAGGGTCACAGTACCATATATGAGTGCTGAGATTGATAGGGTGTGAATGGGAGATGAAGATCACAGTAGCATTTATGAGTGCTGATATAGACTGTGTGTCATTGAGGGATGAGGACCACAGTAGAGTGCTGATTTACATACGGTCTGATTTGGGATGTGGTTCATAGAGCTATACATGAGTGCTGAAATAGGTAAGATGTTATTGGGAGATGAGGTTCCTGGTGCCATATAGGAGTACTGATATAGATAGGCTGTGAATGTGGGATGAGGATCACAACATCATTTATGAGTGCTGCTATAGAATGGGTGAGATTGGGAGAGGAGGATGAAAGTACCATACCTAAGTGCTGATATAGATAGGGTGTGATTAGGAGATGAAGATCACTGTACTATATATGAGTGCTGATGTTGATAGAGTGTGATTTGGAGATGAGGATCATAGTAAAATATGTGAGTGCTGAGATAGGGTATGAATGGGAGAAGAGCATCACAGTACCATTTATGAGTGCTGATATAGACTGGGAGTCTTAGGGAAATGAGGACCACAGTACCATATGTGATGCCCTTACACTGGCCCAGTAATCAAGGAGCCTCAGTCCTCACCACTAGCACCAGTGAGGGACATGCACATTGGGGGGATGACAAGTGCGCACATAGTAAAGTACAATTTCCCATAAGAACATACAACCAGTGCTTCGTGTCCCTGCCCAAGAATCTGACACACACACTTTGATATTTAATTTCTATACAAACACACACATACTCCTGGGAAAGGCTGGCACATGTTTACTAGCTATTTCCCCTTCTGCCCAGACTAAAAGGTAGTTATCACCCCCACCAACCAGCTCTTTATCAGCTACTATAAGGCCCTTCCCAAAGGGTGACCAATCCGACTGTGTGATGTTACTATTATCCAAATGGTAAATGTGACCAAGGGCAAGGCTATTTAAGAGTGGTCAATACAATGGCACTGTGCAGATGCAGTTGACAGGTGGTAGGACACCTGAATGGGTCTGTCTGCTGCTTCCCAGTGCCTTTGATGGGAAGTTTTTTCTCCCTCGTGAATAGTGCAGAATTGAAATGTGCTTTACTAGTTCCTTAATTGCTTCTGTCATGTTCACCACCCACTTTTTTATTTCATATTTATTTATTTATATTCTCTGTAAAAATAGCACTGGAGAATCTCTGTTCCCTAATGAAGTTGCAAAAACATGGAATACCCTGCCACCTGACCTCACATTACAAAATTATGCCTCAACTTTTAAAAACCTCCTTAAATCAGACCTCCACACCATCCATCTATGCAGCTGCAATGGACCTCCTGAAGTCTATCCCTGTTGTAGGCCCTAACCCCCTCACCTCTGGGAAAACAAGTATTGTGCTCCACTGATGCTCATTGTATGTACTGTAAACATTGCTATCCTCTTCTGATGCTCAATGTATATATTCTATATAATATAAACATGTTCTCACTATGCTATTTTCTGCCCAAATATTGTACCTATGTTGAACCATGAATGGGCTATGCTCAGAAACTTGTATGTTATTGCCAGCACAAAATCCAAGAAAATCAGTAGAGGAAACCACAACCGCGCCAACACTGTAGGCGAAATAAATCGCTAAATAGAATTTTTATTAACGTTCACAATATACACTCTTAAACGTTTTCGTCATGCAGTTGCTTGACTTCATCAGATAAAAAACTGTGATTTCAGCTCATCTTATATAGCCTTAATAAATTGATAAAACGGTTAATCAATTAGTATTTAAAATTTAAAATGGTAAACATCCATTTTAAAGAATCCGTAGTTTTTAAAAACATATAAAAATTCTTATAACATTGATATACTTCTGTGTTAATAAGAATTAACATATTTTGTGAATTTCATAAAATTATTGAGGTTTATGTTAAAATATATATAAAAATAATGAATATTAATAAATAACAATCAAATGAACACATATAATCTATTGTACTTATATAATGCTGTATTAAATATATATATAAAATTATGTATTATATATATAAAAATAATTTGTTACATGGAACTTGATGTAAATAAATGATATCTTGTTATTATATTCTGCCTGCTTTAAGCTTGAGAAGTGGAGCAATAGAAATAGTATCATTTAAACCTGGGAACCTGTTAGCTTCTAATGTTATCTGCCAACAGGTTTCTTTATGTTCTAATTTGATTTCCCAAGGTCCTCCCCTATTGTCCCTGGCCATCATCTCAATAACAAAAAAATAAAAATTTAGCAGATGTACATGCCAGAGTGTGGCGGTATTGAGCATTGTTAGAATTGTTCTTAACTATCTCATAATTATGTTCATAGATCCTTCTTTTTAGGGATCTTTCCATTTTGCCAACATAAAATGCTTGGCATTGTTGGCATGTCGCCAAGTATATAAGTCCCTGTCTGTTGTAATTGGAGTAAGAGGTTGCCCTAATCCATCTGTTTCTGGACATTAAATAAATTTTGTCAGTGTTAGAAATAAATCTGCACTGTGTACAGGTTCCACACTTGTAAGTGCCCTTGCGCTGATTTGAATATCTATTAATAACAGTATCATGTTCAAGAATATTCTTAATGTTGTACCCTCTTCTGTATACAACATTCACATTTTTGTTCTTGAACTTATCAAGGTCAGTTATATCCCTAAAAGCTGCCCACTCATCATTAATGATCTTCCTAATAATACCAGAATTTGCACTATATTGGGTTACAAAGGCTTTACTATATTGAAAATCATGTTTCGAATGTTCACCCTGGCCCGTATCTTTCTCTAAGATACCTGTACCCAAAATGGGCTTAAATTTAGTTGTTCTGCCTTGTAAAATGTCTTGTTTAATATTGTCAATAAACTTGTCAGGGTATCCCCTTTCACGAAACATTCTAATTTGAATTCATTTTCATCCAAGGTCATTCTTGAAACCCTAACATATTGTCCTTTGACAATGCTAAACTTTTGATGTCTTGGATGTGAACTGTTATAATGGATGTAACTATTAGAAAAAGTAGGCTTCCTATAAATAGCCGATTTGAAGCCACTGTCCAGTACTGAAAGTGTTACATCCAAATAGTTGACCTTATTAAAATGCATCTGGTAAGTAAAAGACAAAAAATTTGTTGTATTATTTAAATAGTTTATAAATTCCGAAACCATGTCAGTTGGTCCTGTCCAAAAAATACATATATCGTCTAAAAATCTGGAATAAAAAGTCCAGTTGATCTGATATTTGTTATTCATGACATATTTCTTCTCCCAGACATTCAATATAATATCAGCATAAGTGGGGGCAAAATTAGCTCCCATAGGTACACCAGAAAGCTGTTTAAAATATTCGCCCGAAAAGTACAAAAAATTATTATTTAGTACTAATTCGGCTAGTTCAAGGGTTAGAAAAATATCATTTTCACTTACATTAACTCTTTTTCTCAAAGCCTCTTCAAGCCATAGTAAACCCTGTTGGTGCAGAATAACAGAAAAGAGATCTACAACGTCTATAGTAAGAAATACTAAATTAGGGTCATAAAATTCTGGTGTTATCTTACTCAAAAATTCCCAAGAGTCCTTTAACAAATGGGATTCCCTGTCCCAAAGTATTTTGAGTTTTTTGTCAAGTAATTTAGATAAAGATGAAATAATGGAACCCTCTGCTGACACCATGGGTCTCAAGGGGGATCTTTGATGTCCTTATGTATTTTAGGTACCCCAAAAATTGCTGGTACTCTAGGGTATTCATTTTCTAAAAATGTATATATATTGTAATCTATAACATCCTGGTCTAATAGGTCCTTGATAGCAAATTTTATCCTTTTGTATGAAATGTGTATTCATTTATAGAAGCTGATGTATAACGATTATAATCATGTAAAATAGCATACATTTTGCTGTGATACATGTATTTGTAATATACATATCATAGTAATATTCATAAATAACATATGATTACTTGAAAAATTCCAGACAGCTAGGCTGACAGCCTCGCACCTTATATGAGTGCTGATATAGATAGGGTCTGTTTGGGGTTGTGGTTCACAGAACCATCCATGAGTGCTGAAATAGATAAAGTGGGATTGGGAGATGAGGATCCCAGTGCCATATATGAGCACTGATATATAGGGTATGAGAGAGAGATGAGGATCCCAGTACCATACACAAGTGCTGATATAGATAATGTGTGAATGGGAAATGAGGATCAAAGTATCATATCTGAGTGTTGATACAGATAGGGTGTGATGGGGGATGAGGATCCCAGTATGATATATGAGTGCTAATATAGATAGGGTTTGACTGGGATATGAGGCTCACACTACCATATATGACTGCTGACATATATAGGATGTGATTGGAAAATGAGGATCACAGTACCATATATGTGTGCTGATACAAATAGGGTGTGACTGGGAGATAAGGATCACAGTGCCCTATATGACTACAGATATAGATAGGGTGTGAATGGGAAAAGATGATCACAGTACCAGTCATGAGTGCTGATATAGATAGGATATGATTAGGAGATGAAGATCACTGTACAATATGTGAGTACTAAAATACACAGGGTGTGATCGGGAAATGTGGATCACAGTAGCATATATGAGCACTGAAACTGATAGGGTGTGAATGGGAAATTAAGATCACAGTGCCATTTATGAGTGCTGATATAAACTGGGTGCCATTGAGAGATGAGGACCACAGTACTTTATATGAGTGCTGATATAGATAGGGTCGGACTGGTGATGTAGTCCACAGATATAGACCCACACAGCCCTTGCAAATACGGCAACTGCACTGCCCCAAAAAGGAAAATCCAAACTCAAAAACCAAAGGCCAGCAGACAGTGATATACCAATTGGTTTATTTAAAGCATGTATAAATGAAACTCCATCAGACTGGTTTAAGCTGAAAAAAACACTTAGCTAGCCTTCATCAATGTAACATTTAAATGATTTACAGGAGTGCTGATATAGATAATGTGTGAATGGGAGATGAGGATCACACTACCATGTATGAGTGCTGATATAGATAGGGTCTGACTGGAAGATGAAGTTCACAGTACCCTACATGAGTGCTGAAACAGATACGGTGCGATTTGGAGATCAGGATCCCACTGCCATATATTAGTGATGACATAGATAGGGTGTGATTGGGAGATAAGAATCACTGTAGTATATTGGAGTGCTGACATAGATTGGATGTGATTGGGAGATGAGAATCACAGTGCCATATAGGAATGTTGATATAAGTAGTGTGTGATTGAAAGATAAGGATCCCAGTACCATATCTGAGGGCTGATATAGCTACAGTGTGAATGGGAGATGAGGATCTCAGTACTACTTATGCATGCTGATATAGATAAGGTTTGGAGATGAGGCTTCCAGCACCATATATGGCTGCTGATACATATAGGGTGTGATTAGGGGATGGGGATTCTAGTACCATATATGAGTGCTGTTATAGATAGGGTATGACTGGTAGATGAGGATAACAGTACCATATATGAGTGCTGACATAGACAGGGTGTGATTGGGAGACAAGGATCACAGTACTACAAATGAGGGCTGACATAGGTGGTTCTGATTGGGAGATAAGAATCACAGTACCATATATGAGTGCTGATATAGATAGGGTGACTGGGAGATGAGGATGATATTACCACATATGAATAATAATGTGGATAGGGTGTGATTGGAAGATATGGATCACAATGCCATATATGAGTGCTGACATAGAGAAGGAATGATTGTGAGATGAAAATCACAGTAACATATGTGTGTGCTGACATAGATAGGGTGTGACTGGGACATGAGGATCACACTACCATATTTGAGTTCTGACATAGATACGGTGTGACTGGGAGATGAGGATTCCAGTACCATACATGAGTGCTGATATACACAGGGTGTGACTAGCAGATGAGGATCCCAGTACCACATATGAGTGCTGATACAGCTAGAGTGTGAATGGGAGATGAGAATCACAGTAACATTTATTAGTGCTGATATAGACAGGGTGTGATTGGGAAATGATGATCCCTGTACCAAATATGAGTGCTGATATAGATGGGGTGTGATTGGGAGATTGCGATCACAGTACCTGACATGACTGTTGAGATTTATAGGGAGGGACTGGGAGAGGAGGATCACAGTACCATATATGAGTGCTGACATGGAAACGTTGTGTTTGGGAGATGAGGTTCACAGTGCCATATATGAGTGCTGATAAAGACAAGGTATGGCTGGGAGATGAAGATGACAGTACCAAATATTTGTGCTGATATAGGTAGGGTTTGAATGGTAGATGAGGATCCCAGTACCATTTATTATTGCTGATATAGATAGGGTGTGACTGGGAGATGACGATCCCAGTTCCATATATGAATGCTGACATCGATGGGGTGTGATTAGGAGATGAAGATCCTAGTACCATGTATAAGTGCTGACATAGACAGGGCATGACTGTGAGATAATGATCACAGTAACATATATGAGTGCTGATATAGACAAGGTGTGAATGGAAGAAGATGATCATCATACCATATATGAGTGCCGATATAGATAGGGTGTGATTAGAAGATGAGTTTCACAGTACAATATGTGAGTGCTGATATATATAGTGTGTGACTGGGAGATGAGGATCACAGTACTGTATATGAATGATTATACAGATAAAGTGTGAATGAGAGATGAGGATCACAGTACCATTTATGAGTGCTGTTATAGATTGCGTGTAATTGGGAGATGAGGATCACAGTACTGATATAGATAAGCCCTGGTCAGGAAATAAGGTCCACAAAGCCATACATGAGTGCTGAAATAGATAGGGTGTGATTGGAAAATGTGGATCTCAGTTCCATATATGAGTGATGACATAGATAGGGTGTGATTGGGAGATACGGATACCAGAACCATTTATCAGTGCTCACATAGACTGGATGTGAATGGGAGATGAGGATTAACGTACCATATATGAGTGCAGATACAAATAGGGTGTGAATTGGAGATGAGGATCTCAATGCCATATATGAGTGCTGATATGAGAAGCGTGTGATTGGGAAAGAGGATCCCAGTACGATATCTGAGTGCTGATATAGATAAAGTGTGACTAGGAGATGAGGATCTCACTACCATATGTGAGTGCTGATATAGATAAGGTGTGACTGGGAGATAAGGATGACAGAACCATAAATGAGTGCTGAAATAGATAAGGTGTGAATGGGAGATGAGGATCAAAGTACCATATATGATTGCGGACATCCATATGGAGTGAATTGGAGATGAGGATCAGAGTACTGTATATGAGTGCTGATATAGATAGGGTATGATTGTGAAAAGAGGATCACAGAATACTATATGAGTGTTGATGTAGATATGATGTGACAGGGAGATGAGGATCACAGTACCATATATGACTGCTGGTATAAAGGATGTAAATGGGAGATGAGGATCACACTACCATATAT
Organism: Protopterus annectens; assembly: GCF_019279795.1. Taxonomy (NCBI): domain Eukaryota; kingdom Metazoa; phylum Chordata; order Ceratodontiformes; family Protopteridae; genus Protopterus; species Protopterus annectens. The sequence goes on along the minus strand of NC_056741.1, from coordinate 1,703,586,404 downwards.
GATTGCTGACATAAATTGTGAGTGAATGGGAGATGAGGATCACAGTGCCATATATTAGGGGTGTTACAGACATGGTTCGAATGGGAGATGAAGATCCCAGTTCTGTATGCAAATGGCGATATAAGTAGCATGTGATTGGGAGATGAGGATCCCAGTACCATATCTGAGTGCTGATATATAGGGTGTGAATGGAAGGTAAGGATCCCAGTACCATTTATGCCTACTGATAAAGATAGGGTGTGATTGTGAGGTGGGTATTCCAGTACCATATATGAGTGCTGAAATAGATAGGCTGTGAATGGCGGATGAGGATCCCAGTACCATACATGAGTGCTGATATAAATAGGGTGTGATTGGGAGATGAGGATCACAGTACCATATATGAGTGCTGACTAGACTGTGATTGGGAGATGAGGATAAAAATACCATATATGAGTGCTGACATATGTAGGGTGTGATTGGGACATAAGGTGCACAATACAATATATGAGTGCTAACATAGATTGGGTGTGATTGGGAGATAAGAATTGCAGTAACATATGTTAGTGCTGACATAGGGTATGATTTGGAGATAAAGATCACAGTGCAATATATGAGTGGGGACATAGATTGGGTGTGAATGGGAGATGAGTATCAGAGTCCCATATTTGAGTGCTGCCACAGATAGGGTGTCAATGAGAGAACAGGATCACAGTGATACATGTGAGTGCAGATATAGATTGAGTGTGCTTGGGAGATTAGGATCACAGTACCATATATGAGCGCTGTTACATATAGGGTGTGAATGGGAGATGAAGATCAAGTATCATTTATGAGTACTATAGATAATGTGTGATTGGGAGATGAGGATCATAGTACTATATATGAGTGCTAACATAGCTGTCTGTGATTCGGAGATCAGAATCACAGTACCACATATGAGTGCTGACATAGATTAGGTGTGAATGAGATATGAGGATCACAGTGCCATAAATGAGTTTTGACACAGATAGGGTATGAATGGGAGATAAGGATCCCAGTACCATATATGAGTGCTGACATATATAGGTTGTGTGTGAGGGAGATGAGGCTCCCAGTGCCATTTTTAGTGGTGATATAGATGGGGTGTGAATGGGAGTTCAGGATCCCAGTACCATATATGAGTGCTGATACAGCTAGGATGTGAATGGGAGATGAGAATTACAGTAACATTTATTAGTGTTGATATATTTATATATATATATATATATATATATATATATATATATATATATATATATATATATATATATTTATGTGATTGGGAGATAATGATCCCTATACAAGTGCTGATATAGATGAGGTGTGATTGGGCGATAAGGATCCCAGTACCATATATGAGTATTGACATAGATAGACTGTGATTGGGAGATGAGTATCCCAATACCATATATGAGTCCTGATATAGATAGGGTCTGATTAGGGAATGAGGATCCCACTACCCTATATGAGTGCTGAGTCAGACAGGGCGTGATTGAGAGATGAGGATCACACTACCATCTATGAATGCTCATATGGACAGGGTGTGATTGGAAGATAATGTTTACAATGCCATATATGAGTGCTGATATAGATAGAGTCTCACTGGAGATGAGGATCACAGTGCCATATATGAGTGCTGATGCAAACAGGGTGTGAATAGGAGATCAGGATCCCAGTACCGTATATGAGTGCTGACATAAACAGAGTGTGATTGGGAGATAAGGATCATAGTACCATATATGAGTGCTGATATAGATAGGATGTGAATGAGAGAGGATGATCAGAGTACAATAAGTGAGTGATGATGTACTGTACATAGTGTGTGACTGGGAGATGAGGATCACAGTACTGTATATAAGTGCTGATACAGATAAAGTGTGAATGGAAGATGAGGATCACAGTGCCATTTGTGAGTGCTATTATACATTGTGTGTGATTGGGAGATGAGAATAACAGTACATTATATGAGTGCTGATATAGATAGGGTCTGATCAGGAGAAAAGGTCCACACCTACTACCTGTAACAATAGGTCTAAATGGGGGTTTCACAGAGTCCTTATGCATCTTAGGTAGGCACATGGGGAACCAACAGTTAAATAATCAACTAAATTAGCAGAAATGTAGTCGGATAACAGACACTCTTGTATAACATTCTGTACTCCTAAAATCATACGTTGAATGTCTGTCAGAGTAATTTTAGCATAAACATTTACATTATTCAGCATTGTAATAATAGAATCGAAGTAGTAGTCTCTCTCCATTATGACAATTGCACCTCCTTTATTCACAGGGCAGATAACAATAAGATCATCATCCCGTAACCTGTGCTTCAGAGGACAAGTTACTAAACACATGATGTCCCCTGCGGTCATTGGAAACATGCTGCAAATCATCTTCACATATCCTCATAAAGGCTTCAACTAGTGGGTGATTCGGTGGAACAAAAGTACTTGGTTTCTTAAAAGATGGGGCAGTTGAAACATTATTAATATTGTCATTAAACAACAACTTCACCATCAAGTTCCTACCAAAAACCCGCAAGTCAATTACACTATTATCCATGTCCGCTCTACTGGCAGGAATAAATTATTGCCCCCTTCCTAATAGGATAAGGCCCTCCATGATACATTATATATTAGGGCCTGGTCACATTTTGCCACATCTTTTTTATGGTCTTGTTGCCTCCTGTATCCATCGTCTGTTTCCATTTCCTCCTGCCCTAATTTTGCCGATTGTGTGGAGATTGATTGACTCCTTGCTGAATAGGAAGGGGTAGGCAGGAAAAAAACTTGCTTAGGAGGAAAAGATACCCATTCATTGTTATGTGTATTCCCTATGTTAGTCTTTCTCCTAACATCAGGGTCTCTAGAGATGTTATTCTTAGCACCTGCTGGGGTTCTATACACAGAGCTATTTGTCCATCTACTATCAGATTCAGCCCTGTCTTCCCCATTCCCAACAGAGTTAACAGCATTACTACCACTGGTAGACAGTTACGCAGAGGCTTTCTGTTTATTCACATTACCATCTTTGGCCCCATCAGTATTCTTAGGCCAAGAAAACACATTCTCCTGATTAAAATCTCTGGTGTCACAATCTAATTTTTTCTTCTTCTGCATTAGTAACCTTTTCTCATATAGTACTATATTATCACTTATCTCACTTAACAGCACATCCACCAGTTCAGTAGCTGCTGAATTATATAGCTCATTCTGTTGTATTTTAATGCTGTTAATCAACTCATTCTCTACTGGTTTAAAGAATTCAATTAACAACTTGAGATAATCAAAACTTACTTCTAAGTTAAGCTTCTGCCATTTCACTAGTAATTTGGGGTAATAATCCCCATAGGTAGGCATCTTGAGTATCCTCAGTCCCCTCAGCATGACTCCCAGACACCCTTCCAGATGAAAACGCAGCAGTTGGAGGCATTTAAGGTGATACAAATCATTCTCCAGGGTGCGTATTTTAAAACAAACTGCCCTCTCCGTATCTGCTATCTCACCAGCTGGTTCCTCTGTGTCAGTAAAGGTCATACTAAGTAGAGGATTCTCTTCACCAACCAAAAACCTGGTCAACTGATTAGTTTTAGGGCCCAGAGCCTGATATTCAGATGTAACATCTCCACTGAAACCTTCTGCCATGTCCTCAAATTTGTAGTACAAACAGCAAAGTGAAAAACAACTACACAAAACTCAGGTTAATCCAAGTGCAGTCCACAAAAATAATAAATATATAGTCCACAAAACAGATGAACTGGAAAAACACAGGTAGGTAAGACAAATACATTTATTGCACAAATTCCAAAGATAAGTGCTTTCACGAAAACCAACAATTTTGCTTCATCAGATCAGCCATTATACAAGATAAAGTACCGTATATACTGCTAAATCAGCCAATCAAGGCATAACAGCATGAACACACCCACTTCACTCACAGAAAACATACATATGTACTTCTAAAACAAAAACAAATAATAAAAATAATCAAATATACAAACATTTAAAACAATGAAAAATAAAAATACAACATATAGATAAGGCGTTATTGGGAGATGAGAGTCACAGTACTATATATGTGTGCCTTTATAGATACAGTAGATTCTCTGTTATCCAGCTTCTCTTTAACCAGTCTACAGTTTAGCCAGCCTTCAAATTTCTGCCATACCCTAGCAAAAGACAACAGAGAAGAACAACACTTCCACCTCCTCTGGGCTAAATAATGACATTCATTTGAGTTTTAGACTTCATATTAATTAGAAAAATGCATGCTAACACAAATTCAGTTATTCTATCTGATTTGTAACCTATAAATGCTATTTTGTATGCTTTTTGTGATTAACCAACCATTCGTTTATCCAGCCTAAGGTCTGGTCCCAGCGAGATCAGATAAGAGGGAGTCTACTGTAGGGTATGACTGGGAAATAGAGATTACAGTACCACACATGAGTGCTGATACAGAGAGGGCATGACTTGGAGATGAGCTTCATGGTACCATATGAGTGCTGATATAGACAGGCCGTGAATAGAATATGAGGTTGACAGTACCATATATGAGTGTGACTGGGTCATGAGGATCCCAGTACCATACATGAGTGCTGATAGCAATAGAGTGTGACTGGGAGATGAGGATCCCAGTACCATATATGACTGTTGATATAGATATTGTGTGACTGGGAGATGAAGATCACAGTACCATATATGAGTGCTGACACAGATATGGTGTGATTGGGAGATGAGGATCACAGTACCATATATGAGTGCTGATATAGATAGTGAGTGATTGGAAGATGAGGATCACAGTAGCATATATAAGTGCTGATATAGACAGGGTGTGAATTGGAGATGAGGATCAAAGTACCACATATGAGTGTTGATGCAGATAGGGCAGGATTGGGAGATAATAATCACAGTACCATAGATGAGTGCTGGTATAGCTAGGGTGTGAATGAGAGACGAGGATCACAGTACGATATATGTGTTGATATAGATACGGTGTGATTGGGTGATGAGGATCACAGTACCATATATGAGTGCTGATATAGATATGTTGTGAATCAGAGATGAGAATCACAGTACTATACATGAGTGGTGATCTAGACAGGGTTTGAATGGGAGATGAGGATCCCAGTACCATACATGAGTGCTAATATAAATAGGATGTGACTGGGAGATGAGGATCCCAGTACCATATATGACTGTTGATATAGATAGGGCATGAATAGGAGATGAGGTACATAGTACCATATATGAGTGCTGATAAAGACAGAGTGTGAATGACAGATGAGGATCACCTTACCATATATGAGTGCTGATATAAATAGGGTGTGATTGGAATCTGAGGATCATAGTACCATATATGAGTGCTGTTATAGACAGGGTATTATTGGAAGATGAGGAACACTGTACCATATATGAGTGCTGATATAGACTGGGAATGAATGGGAGATGACATTCAGAAGTATTTAGCTTGGAGGGCACAATATAGAAGTTTTGCTGGAATTGCAAGGGTAATGGATGTTGGGAGGATGCTATGTGTGAAAGTAGGAGAAATTAGAAATTGAAAATGAAGCATGTTGCTCCAGAAATATAAGAAATTAAAGGTTTTGAAGGATAGAGGCTGAAGATGTAGTTAAGATAAGAAGACGGGTTTGTTTGCCAAAAGTAGAAGCTGAAATGTAGAATAATGGATTGTGCTGAGTTTGTAGGATCATAAGTGATTTTGAGATGTGTGGGTGTTTAAAAGTATAGGTGTGGGGAGCATTGATATGAATGAGGATGAATGTATGCTGTGCAAGGTCTGTTAACAGAGTAGAAAAGGTATAGATAAGAATGGATAATAAAACAAAAATGACAACAATAATAATAATAATAATAATGGTAATAATAATAATTTTTATTATTATTATTATTATTATTATTATTATTATTATTATTATTATAACAATGTATTCCATGCAAAATATCTCTGCAGTGTGCCATAAGAGTTTTTAATTTGCTTAAGAATGGGTTAATTTTATTTCATTCATTTCTAACCCACAAAGGATTTCATAGGTTCATAGGTTGTTATGGAGTTATTGATCCGAAGGTCTTTATAAGCCTGTGTGTACACAATATAATGTCGGAGGAACCCAATATAAGGCATTTTGCCTAAACATGAACTCTTAATTAGCAATGACTGCATGTATCTAGGAGGGTCATAGATGAAATCTTCAGCAGGAATTTATGGTTTCCCATTCAGTCATCTAGACTGCACTTAAACAGAATCACAGTGGTGCTCTATTTGATTTGAACTGGTAGCCTATTCCAGAGGAGTGTCAGCATCTGAGAAACATATCTGTCTGTAAAAAAACACTCCAACAGTCCCCCAAAGGGAACACAGGAACACAGGAATTCTCCTCAAATAAACAAACTGGAAGCACTGCTGTGGCTGCAATTTCTTTATTTCATCTCATCCTGGTACCTCGGCTCCATCAGCCTTCTAAGGAATAACTTCATAGAATTTTAACAGCCTTTTTATACCCCCTTAATTACTGTGCTAATTAATTCAAATACATTCAATTAATTCCAGATTTCAACAGCTACTACCCAAACCTTAAAGGTGTACTCCCAATAAATACCAATACATGCAATATAAAACATACACAATTCAATATAATATACAGTTTCATTATAAATTGTTTTCTATACATTATTTTATATATATTATTATTTTCATAATGATTCCTGCCTATGATAAATCTTAACAAATAATAATCACTGTACTTAATATTTTTGCATTCATTACACCATATATTTAATCAACATTACTTTATCTAACATTCAATACTTTTTCATATAATTTCCTCTTTTATACATACTCTCCATTCTCCTAAATTCTCAATTTCACCTTTCTTTTGGTTTGCCTCACATACCACTTCCTGGGTGTACATCCACATCCAATAATGTCGACTACACCACAGGAGTCACATCTGAATTCATCTTTAATCCAAAATATTTTCCCATTTATTCTCTAACCATCCACATTTCTCATTTTACTGCATATTTTACATGCTCCACAAGGGAAAACACCCTTCCTACTCCCCTTTGTGTCTTCAGTCCTTGATTTTAACAACTCCTTTAAATTTCTGAAATGGCCATAAAAAAACTTACTTTTCCTGAGAATAAGTTCCCCACTGTTTCATCCCTTCTGATTACTGGCCACAAATTATCCACAAGATTTTTCAATATTTTCGACAGGGGAGAGACTTTGGTCACAAAAAACATTGAATCTGCTTCCACTGTATTCTCTTTGTTTTTTCCTAGATTCTCCTGAAAGCTTCTAGGATACCTTGTCCTATCTCTCTTTTTTTATGTTTCCCCTTAGTTTATCTAGAGCTGCCTGTATGTCAGTCTCTCTATACCCCTTATTAATCAATTTGTTCTTCACCAAAACATATTCTTTTTCCAACTCCTTCTTATCAGAAGTGTTGGTTAAAGTTCTCTTAAATCTTCCATAAGGTAACGATCTTATTAAGTGTAAGGGATGTGCAGTACTTCCCTCCAAAAAATTCTCTGCAATAAACAGCAATGTTACAGGATTATTGCAAGGCATTAAGTAGCAATACAATGTTATACAGTGTCAATAATCAGGAGTACAGCAAAACTATTTCAAGATGTATAAAAAGAAATATGTCATTAAGATGAGTACAGTTTTGGGGGTAAGTGGTTACAAAAACCCAGTTTTATCATAACGTAGTTGCATGAAGGCAAGACAATTACAATAGAATGTTTCTCTGAGGCAATTTGCTTAATAGATTTTAGAAGACAGTAGAAAGAGTAGTCAATGAAGATTAGAGAGAGCTAGTGAGAAGAGTGAGTTCAGGGCAGAAATTAGATTAAGGTATGAGAAGTAGGGGATGTTTAAGGAGGGAGAGTACAGTGGCAGGACCAGTGACTTTTAAAGTGCTCTTTGGTGGCTGTCTTAAATTGTTTAGGATGTGTAAGAGTCCTGATTTCTAGTGGGAGCCTATTACAGGCAATATTGGGATAATAGCTGTACATGTTGTGTCGAAATTTAGCCTTGGGTTTGTAGATGTATAGTAGGTCTTGGTTAGAGCTTCGTAGAGGTCTGGAGGGAGAATAATGGGAGATGAGAGGGGATAGTGCTGGACAGTAGGAAGGCTCGTATAGCACAGAATGTATGATCCTGAGATGAGAGAGAAGAAGCTGGTGGGGTAATTCAAGCCAGTTTAGGTGCTTTAGAGAGAGACAGTGATGGGATTTGTAGGTTTGTTGGGCAGCAAATCTAGCTGCCTTGTTGTAGGTAGTACATTCAAGTTTAGTCAGGAGTGATGAGTTAAGATTTGTGAGAATGTGAGAATTGTACATTAGACTGGGTAGAAGGTAGGTGAGAGAGAGTAATCTTGGTTTCAGAGGTAAGGAATTTCTTGTTATGGTAAAGGAGCCCTAGTTTTGAATGAGTATTTTTGATACAGTTATTAACATGCAAGTCAAATTTAAGGTGATCGTTGATGGTTACACCTAAGAGCTTAGTACTGGATTCTACCTGAATGGGAGTGTTATTAAGGGACTGTATGGAGAAGGAGGGTTTAATATTGCTCACCTTTTTAGGTAGAAAGAGTAACAGCTTTGTTTTTTTAGGGTTAAGGATGAGCTGGTTGTTGGAGAGCCATGTTTCAACTAAGTTAAACGATGCCTGAGTAGCTGAGAAGAGCTTGGAGGGAGAGTTGGCTATGGTGATGACTGTAGAGTCATCTGAATATTGCACTAAAGATGACTGAGAAAATGAGGTATATAGCTGATTAGTAAAGATATTAAAAAGTAAAGGCCTTAGGATAGACCGTTGAGGTACACCCAGTTTTACAGAGAGTGGAGGGGAGAGTGCAGAGTGCCATCTCACTGATTGAGATCTATCAGTGAGGTAGCTGGAGAACCATGCAACAGTATCAGAGGAGAAGTTGAGGTTATGCAGTTTGTGCAGCAGAAGAGAGTGTGAGACAGTGTTGAAAGCTTTTGAGAGGTACAAGAATAGGCAAGAAATAAGTTTATGGTCATCCATGGCTATAGAGACAGTTTTGAGGAAGGATAATAGAGCTGTAGTGGTGCTATGTTTGGGTCTGAAGCCATGTTGAGTGGGTGTAAGCAGATCTTCCTGTACTAGATATTGCATAACTTGTTTATGAATACATTTTTCTAGTACTTTAGAGAGAGGGGAGAGAACAGCGATAGGTCTAAAGTTGGAGATATCAGAGGAGTTACCTCCTTTGTGTATAGATAGAGTGTAGTATTGTTTCCTGATGAAAGGGACTTTAGATTCAGAGATAGAGTGATTAATTAGGATACACGGAGAGCAGGAGAGTCAGCTTCTAGTAGAAGAAATGTGGAAGGAATATTGTGAGCTGATGCTGAGCATGGTTTTAATTTAGAGAGTAGAGTTTTGATGTAGCTAGTAGGTACAGGTTTGAGGGAGAAGGTATTTGAGGCGATAGTATTAGGAGTAGGTTCAGAAAAAAATGATATGTTAGTAGTTGAGGAGTTTGGGTTAGGGTTCAGTAGCTTAGATATTGAATCGATAAAATAGGTATTGAAGATAATGGCAGTTTCTTCAGATGTCTTATCTGGGCATGGATTGGGGGAGCTAAGATTACTGAGATGTAATATTTGGTTAATAGAGTTCCAGAATTTTTTAGGATTAGATTTTAGGGCTGTGGGAAGTTTGTTATAGAAGTCCTGTTTATCTTTATGTGTTTTTTTTGTCAGATTTCTGAGTTTTTTTATATTTTTGTAAGTCTGCAGAGAGCTTAGTTTGTGACCATTTTTTCCATAATTTGTCTCTAGTTATCATAAGGGTACAAGTGGCTTTTGAAATCTATGGAGATATGGTGGACTTAATTCAGACTTTGCGAGGGGGAACTAGTGAGTCTAAGATGCTAAGGAAGGTGGAGTTGAAAACTAGGACTGCTTCTTCTAGTGGTGGTTGGGTAAGGAATTTCCAGTTTACTTTAGAGAGGAGGGCATTAAAGGTTTCTGGATGGAAGTTAGAGAGTTTATGACAAGTGATAAATTTAGGAGGATTTGAGAAGTGGGGAGTGAACCTAAGCACTTTTATAGGGGAGTGATCGCTCAGGGTATTTGGTAGGGTTTCAGGGTTATGATATTTTGAAAGATTAGATACAAGTACCCAGTCAATAAGAGCACTAGATGTGTGAGAGTTGTTTGTATGGGTAGGGTGGGAGATTATCTGTGTAAAGCCATATAAATTAATATAAGTATTAGAGTTTGGATTACTAACCCAGCCACTGGGGATGACAAGCCAGTGCATTTCTTTGTGCCGGTCCCAAGCCCAGATAAATGGGGAGGGTTGCATTAGGAAGGGCATCCGGCGTAAAACTTCGCCAAATCATTTCATGCAGACATCAATAAACATTTTTTATACCAGATCAATCGAGGCCCGGGTTAACAAGTACTGCCGCCAGTACTGTTAGCCTACAGGGTGCTGGCAGAAATTGGGCTACTGTTGGCCGAAGGAGGAGAAGAGGTGGAAGACATGGCCAAAGGCAGGAAGAGAGGAGAAAGGCTAGGACTGTGGTAGTGAGGGTCGGAACTTTGAATGTTGGCAGTATGACTGGTATAGGGAGAGAGCTAGCTGATATGATGGACAGAAGGAAGGTTGGTATATTGTGTGTGCAAGAGACCAGATGGAAGGGGAGTAAGGCTAGGTGTATCGGAGGTGGGTTCAAATTGTTTTATCATGGTGTGGATAGGAGGAGAAATGGTGTAGGAGTTATTCTGAAGGAACAGTATGCTAAGAGTGTTTTGGAGGTGAAAATAGTGTCGGATAGAGTGATGTTTATGAAGCTGGAAATTGATGGTGTAATTATGAATGTTGTTAGTGCATATGCTCCACAAGTTGGGTGTGCAATGGATGAGAAAGAAACATTTTGGAGTGAATTGGATGAAGTGGTGATGACTGTACCCAAGGGTGAGAGAGTGGTGATTGGAGCAGATTTCAATGGGCATGTTGGTGAAGGGAACAGAGGGGATGAGGAAGTGATGGGTAGGTATGGTGTTAAACAAAGGAATGCAGAAGGTCAGATGGTAGTGGATTTTGTGAAAAGGATGGACATGGCTGTGGTGAATACATATTTTAACAAGAGGGAGGAGCATAGGGTAACATACAAGAGTGGAGGAAGATGCACACAGGTGGATTATATCTTATGTAGGAGGGCCAGTTTGAAGGAGATTGGAGATGTAAAGTGGTGACTGGAGAAAGTGTAGTTAGGCAGCATAGGATGGTGGTTTGTAGGATGACATTGGTGATCAAAAAGAGGAGGAGGAGTGTGAGGGCAGCACCAAGGATCAGATGGTGGAAATTGAAAAAGGGTAACTGTGAGGTGGAGTTCAGGGATGAGTTAAGGCAGGCACTGGGTGGCACTGAAGAGTTACCAAATAGCTGGGTAACTACAGCAGAGCTAGTAAGGGAGACAGCTAGAAAGGTGCTTGGTATCACATCTGGACAGAGGAAGGATGACAAGGAGACATGGTGGTGGAATGCAGAAGTACTGGAGAGTATACAGAGAAAGAGGTTGGCAAAGAAGTGGGATTGTCAGAGAGAGATGAAGAAAGTAGACAGGAGTATAAGGAGATGAGGTGCATGGCAAAGAGAGAGGTGGTGAAGTCTAAGGATAAGGCATATGAAGAGTTGTATGAAAGGTTGGACACTAAGGAGGGAGAAAAGGACCTGTACCGATTGGCTAGACAGAGGGACCGAGCTAGGAAAGATGTGCAACAGGTAATGTTGATAAAGGATAATGAGGGAAACATACTCACAAGCAAGGAGAGTGTGTTGAGGAGATGGAAAGAGTACTTTGAGGGGTTGATGAATAAAGAGAATGAGAGGGAGAGAAGGTTGGATGATGTGGGGATAGTGAATCATGAAGTACAATGGATTAGCAAGGAATAAGTAAGGATAGCTATGAAGAGAATGAAGAATGGAAAGGCTGTTGGCCCAGATGACATACCTGTGGAAGCATGGAGGTGTTTAGGTGAAATGGCAGTGGAGTTTTTAACCAGATTGTTTAATGAAATCTTGGAAAGTGAGAGGATGCCTGAGGAATGGAGAAAAAGTGTTTTGGTACCGATTTTTAAGAATAAGGGTGATGTGCAGAGCTGTAGTAATTACAGAGGGATTAAATTGATCAGTCACAGCATGAAGTTATGGGAAAGAGTAGTGGAAGCAAGGTTAAGAAGGGACGTGATGATTAGTGATCAGCAGTATGGTTTCATGCCAGGAAAGAGCACAACAGATGTGGTCTTTGCTCTGAGAGTGTTTATGGAGAAGTACAGAGAATATCAGAAGGAGTTGCATTGTGTTTTTGTAGACTTAGAGAAAGCATATGACAGGGTGCCTAGAGAGGAGTTGTGGTATTGTATGAGGAAGTCAGGAGTGTCAGAAAAGTATGTAAGAGTGGTACAGGATATGTACAAGGGTAGTATGACAGCGGTGAGGTCTGCAGTGGGAGTGACGGATGCGTTTAAGGTGGAGGTGGGGTTACATCAAGGATCAGCTCTGAGCCCTTTCTTATTTGCAATGGTCATGGACAGGTTGACAGACGAGATCAGACAAGAGTCCCCGTGGACTATGATGTTTGCAGATGACATTGTGATCTGTAGTGAGAGTAGGGAACAGGTGAAGGAGACCCTGGAGAGGTGGAGATATGCTCTAGAGAGAAGAGGAATGAAGGTCAGCAGGACTAAGACAGAATATATGTGTGTGAATGAGAGGGGGGATAGAGGAATGGTGAGGATGCAAGGAGTAGAGGTGGCGACGGTGGATGAGTTTAAATACTTGGGGTCAATAGTTCAGAGTAACGGTGAGTGTGGAAGAGAGGTGAAGAAGAGAGTACATGCAGGATGGAGTGGGTGGAGAAGAGTGTCAGTAGTGATTTTTGACAGACGAGTACCTGTAAGAGTGAAAGGGAAGGTCTACAAGAGGGTAGTGAGACCAGCTATGTTATATGGGTTGGAGACAGTGGCATTGACAAAAAAGCAGGGGTTTGAGCTGGATGTGGCAGAATTAAAGATGTTAAGATTTGCACTGGGGGTGACGAGGGTGGACAGGATTAGGAATAAGTATATTAGAGGGTCAGCCCAGGTTGGAAGGTTTGGAGACAAAGCCAGAGAGGCATGATTACATTGGTTTTAACATGTGCTGAGGAGGGATGCTAAGTATATTGGGAAAAAGATGCTAAGGATGAAGCTACCAGGTAACAGGAAAAGAGGAAGGCCTAAGATAAGGTTTATGGATGTGGTGAGAGAGGACATGCAGGTGGTTGGTGTGACAGAGCAAGATGCAGAGGACAAGAAGAAATGGAAACAGTTGATCTGCTGTGGTGACCCCTAATGGGAACAGCCAAAAGAAGATGATGATTAGTGTTTGGATTACTGAGAGTTAACCAGTTAATATTGACATCCCCAAGGAGGATAGTTTCATTGGGGATGTGTTAAGAAAAGTATGAAAGAATATTTTCCTGCAAAGGAATGTTGTCTCCTGGAGGAATATAGATGACTGCTACTGTGATAGTGGTGTGGTCATTTATTTTAAGGTTAGCAGGAGAAAAGGATGGGATAGGTTTCATAATACTTGTAATGGTGAGGTGGTTGGAGTAGAGGATGAAACTGGCTGATAATGATGTCTTTTTTCATTGCTACTAATGTGTCTCTAATTGCAAAATCATGTAAACAGGGCTTTTTACTTCAGCCCTTACCACAAGTGCAGAGGTTCTATCTGACTCCCTGAGAAAGTGTCTAACAACTTAAAGCCATTAGTTCTACAGAGGAATGCTTCATTTCTGACTGCTGTCCATACTTCACAACTGTCCCTGATTTTGCAGAAAGTCCATGATTTGTTTTTGCCCTGTTCCTCAAAAATCTTTGATTTTTCTGGTAAATCATTGAGGATTACAATCAGTCAATAATGCCAAACATTAGTTCCATATTTATTGTTCAGAAAATGCATGTTGATGCAAAGCCTGTTGTTCTATTAATTTTTTAAGTGAAGTACAGCAGTGTTTAAAAACTGTTCCTAATTTTGATCCTTTGTCACCCTCTTATTTTTGGATTGGACCAGAAATTTTAAGCAGGGTTTTTAGGTTGAGAGGTATGCTACTTTCTGCTTGACAGTGATAAGTGCTTTAGTGGTTTCAAAGTTTGTAAAGCACTTTGCACTTCTACAATTTAAACTTTCTGTTTTTCTTTTTTTTTTCTTCCTTCATTTCTTTGTAACTGGTTGTACATGAGGCAGATCAGGCTCCATTCACTTCAAAGAATTGAATTATAATTGGGCCTCACCAGTCAACACTCATTATGTGTTCTTGACATGGATATTAAGAATCACCACTTGAGATTCACTTCAAATTCAATAAATGTCTGGCTGGACACTGTCCAGCTGCGCAGCTTGGGTTATCTGGGACAGTTCTGATGAGAAAAGTGAAACATGAACTACGAATGTCTAAACTCAGTGTAGGTTCACTGACAGGACACAGCTTGGCAGTGGATGGCATGATGATAAGGAAGAAGCTAGACATCCTCTGTATCCAGGAGACAAGATGGAAGGGCAGTGCAGCAAAGCCACTTGGCTTGGGATCTAGAGTCTGCCACTCGAGAGGAGAACACACTAGAAATACTGTGGAAATTGTGGTGTGGAACAGACTTCAGAAAATAATGTTACAATGTAATTAGTATGTCAAGGGTGTTAAATAAGATGTATTCCAAGCAATCCTAGGAGAATAAACTATAATTCTCAAACAAGTCAACTTCCCTTTCCAATCTGATTTTGAGAGGCAGTTTATCTCTTGTTTGTCTTTTCGGCTTTTCCCGGTAAGGGGTCGCCACAGCTGAACTCTGGTCTGCTAATGATTGGCAGTAGATTTTTATGGTGCTGAGTTGCCAGCCCGATGTCCAACCTTCAGTAAAGGCATGCCCATTCACGCATGTCTTTTGAAGGCCACTCGACCGCGGGGAGGACATGCAGACTCCACACAGAAGGCACTCCCCACACACTAGCTGAGAATCAAACGGGAGAACATCTTGCTGTGAGGCAACAACGCAACCACTGTGCAGTTTATCTCTAAAATGAAAATACGTTTTGCCAGTTCATGAGTTCACAATTTCTAATTTGACTTTCTTATTGTTATTTCTTATGAATTTTCCATGGGTAACAAATATCATTCCCAGAGTACTTCCTAACTTTTCATTACTTAAGCATATAAGCATGTATGCACCCTTATTAAATGTCTGTTGTAGAATCAATAAAATAAGAACACAACTTCAATCTTTGCAATCATTGTTGATAATGCCAATTACTAAAGCCTTGAATTCTTCTTGTGGAGATATTTTGTACTGTTTCTATTTTATTTATTTCAAGTTATATGACTATATACAAAACCCACTTTCATGCTCCAAAATAGGTCTAACAACAACTTTATATAATGGAATCATAACTTTGGCATCTCTTGATGATACAAGTCTCAATATTGTTTTCATAATGGCATAACAATTTTTCAATACTTTGCTTATGTACCAGATATTGTTAGATTATTTTCAATCAATATATCCAAGTCTTCATATTGTTCACAATTTCCAATAATTGTCCCATTTATTGCATATAAATAACTATGATTTAATCTACCAGAATGTATAACTTTGATCTTAGTATAGTTAAATGTGACATTATTGCACTGCACCCATTTATGCAGTTTATCTAAGTAACATTGTAATACTCATTAATCACACACTGAAGTAAGTATTGTAGCAATTTTAGTGTCATCTGGAAATTTCTCAACCTAACCTTTGAGTAATACAGGAAAACTTTCCATAAATACCTGAAACAATGATGAGCCCATCACTGATCCTTTTGGGACACTCCTTTAAATTGTAATTTCTTTAATCTCATGCTTACAAACCCTAGCTTTTCTGTTCTTTAACCAATTAGCAATCCACCTCACCACATCCCCATTAAATTTCCATTTTATACAACTTCCAGAATGGCTCTGTGGAGTGCAGAGTTCAACACCTTTGCTAAATCAATAAAGATCACTTCAGTTGCTATGTTTGCATCCATGGCCTTCATTATATCTGCATAAAAACGAAATAAATTAGTAGCTGTAGATATTCCTAATATAAATCCATACTGATAAATTTCATAATAAACAGGATGTTTGAGTTAGTTATCAAGGCCAATACTCTTCCCTATTATACTTGTTAGGCTTATTGGCCTAAAACCAACATTATAAAAGGCACCCCCATAAAGTGGAACAATATTAACATTTTCCCAGGAATTAGGTACATTCCCAGAAGTTAACATTTTCTGGAATAAATCCATTAAGAGCTCCAATATTACAGACATGATTCCTCTCAGAATCAAATCAAGGCAGTGAGGGACATCATCAGAATTAGTGACAGACTCATGGCAATCAGACTCCAGCCAAATGATAATACAGTATTTATAATCTCAGCCTGTGCCCCACAGTAGGGTTGTGATAGTGAGGAAAAGAGTGTATTTAGGCAGTGATTGCAGGACCTACTAGATAAAGCAGGGCAACATAAGTTGGTCCTGACAATGGGGGACCTGAATGCACATACTGAGATAGACAGAACAGGATATGAGGACTGCCTGGGGCCACATTGGTGGGCCAACAGGAATAAAGGAGGAGAGACCATTTTAAACTTTTGTCTGGCAACTGGATTGATTGTGGCCAACACATGGTTCAGCAAGAGAGATAGTCATACGGTCACATACAAGAGTAGCCAACATAGAACTCAGGTTGACTTTGTTCTAGTAAGGAAAGGGCATTGTGCACTTTCACCAGTGATGGAGATCTGAATGTGAATATCTGAAGGAGGTACTGCTCAATGCTAGAAGTCTTAACAACAAACTCCACTTCCTGCAAGTCTTCCTATCCCTGGAGAGTGTAGACATCTGTGTAGTAACAGAGACATGGTTTAAAGTCACTGAAAGTACCCCAACAAT
Source organism: Protopterus annectens (assembly GCF_019279795.1). NCBI lineage: Eukaryota > Metazoa > Chordata > Ceratodontiformes > Protopteridae > Protopterus > Protopterus annectens. Next base: position 1,703,569,373 of record NC_056741.1, on the reverse strand, counting down.
GCAAGGTTATAATAATTTTCACATCTTTAGACCAGCTACTGCACAGGAGGGAACTAAAGGTGGAAGAGTGTCAGTCTGTATCAATACTAATCTCAAATCCAGACTCATACATGTGCAACTCACCATAAAGAGGGTGTAATACCATATGAAACCCATACTACCTATTTCAGCATGCTACAGTCCCTCACCATTCGACCCAATATAATATTCATGGGGGATCTCAACTACCCCTCTATTGATTGGGAATCCTACACCACTTGTAATGCACAAGCCCAGTGATTCCCAAACTTTGTTAATATCAACATCCTGGAACAGTTTTTCCATTCTCCCACCAGGGATTCAAACATACTTGACATTATAGTTATGAATGGGAGGGGCCAATGTTCCTCACCCAGTGTAATATCTTTCCTCATCAGATCTGACCATAAGGCAGTATTACTTGAAATAAAAATTATATCCGGGATCCAGCAAAACCAAAAACCTTTAGGAACTATTCCAATGCTAATCTGAATTCCAGAAAGCATTGAGCAAAGGAGTTGGTACATGAGAAGTTTTCCCAGTTAATGGTGGGGTAGTTGAAATCGCCCATTATTATTGTGTTTGGCTGAACCCTAATATTTTCCAGTATATCAAGAAAAGAGGAGTGGGAATCCAGGGGCATGGTGGTGGATCTGTAGCAAGCTACAATTTGGATTGCAGTTTTGCCCAGAGTTAGTTGCACTTGGATAACCTTGGATGCATTATGCTGCGCAACTAGCCTGGAGGTGTGGATATCCTTAATGAATATGGACACACCTCCGCCTTTGGTGTTCTGGTCCAGGTTAGATGGCTGAAAAGTGTGGTATGAGTTATAGCCTGGTAATACAGGGATGTTCTAGAGCCTTGAACCAGGTCTCAGTCACTGCACAGATATCGATGTTCTCCATTTTAAGGAGTGCCTCGAGTGAGTGCATTTTGAGATTTAGGCTTCTAGCATTGAGTAGCTTTACCCTGAGTTTTTGCTTGCCTGTTCCTCTTATGGTGGTGAATTTGTCATTTGAACCTTGCCTAAAAAAGGCACTATAGGGGTGGCAAGACCCTTAGCCAGTATCCAGAATCCCAGGGGGGACAGGTGCAGGCCATCTCTGGCAAAGCATTATGGTCTGTCGACCATATCGTCCAAGGCAGACAGATAATGGATCCCCTTAGAATGACACCAGAAGCTTAGCCAATTGTTGAAGTCAATAATTTTGTCCTTGTACTGCAGTATCATTCTGGGCAATGGCAGGATGCTACTCAGGGCTAGGGTCATACCTGCTTGGGCTACAAGATCGGAGAGCTCTTTCATGTCTCTTCATGTAGTCCAGGGAGGTACATCTCAGGTCGTTCACACCAACATGGACAATGACAGAGTCATATTTGTACTTGTTGTGGAGTGACCTGAGTGCATGGATTATGTGGCAGATCCTGGCACCTGACAGGCAGCTGACAGTAACCTTCTCCTTGTTTAGCCTGGTGAGTGGAACATCAGCGTGCCTGAATATAGAGTCACCTATGACTAGTGTGTTGGGTACATTGTTTTGCCTTATGGGCTGTGGTATATTGGCACACTGAGTCTGTGGGCTATGTGTCATTTGGGTTGTGTTGGGGAGTGGATGTTGCTTATGTTTCTGCTTTGTAGGTATCTGTTGCATGAGCAGATTATTACTGAGATCCTCTGTGAATGTTTTTGTGTTTCTATGTGTTGATTTTGCTGGTGTAGGATTAGGAGGACTATGTGATGACTGTGGTGCAAGTGTTTTCCTTTTCCTCTTGACTGTCAAGTTCAGTCTTGGTTGGAGAGAGCTTTACCTTCAGTTTGGCTAGATAAGTGCATTTCTCACAAGTTGTGGTGTTGGGTGGTAGGAGGAGAGGGTTGTTTGTGTCCATGAGGCAATTGCTACATTGCCACAGGATGCCCAGATTAATCAGATAGACAGGATAGAACACTGGGAGCTGACCCTTGGACATGCCTGAATAAAAAACTACTTTCCTCTAGACAAGTGAAGAAAGTGAGTATAAGAGCTGCTAACCACAATCAGACCCATTTGAAACTCCTCCCATCTATAAAAAATCCTAAACTCTCCTCAAACTCTGCAACCCCTCCTACAATGCCCTTCTATTCAAATCTAACTTCCACTCCAATAACTCTACTTGTCCCTCTTTCCTGTCTGTCCTATCGCACACAACTTCCCAACCCCTTCCTTACCTCACTCACGCACTCCACTGCACCATACATCCATCCTCACTTCCCTCTTACTATGCTATCTCACATGAACTTTATAACTACAACACTACTTATCTATACAAACCTAAAGTACTCCTCTCCCCTTCTCCCCCTACACCCTCCTCTAAACTGTCACTCCAAAAGATCAATACTCTCATGTCAACATTACCTCCTTTCCCTTCCTATTCACCTCTGTTTACTCCTCCACCACACCCCTCTCTCACAGGCTGGTGATATGCACCCCAACCTCCAGCATTAATGCAGCTAAACCATCCTCTCAACCCCCCAAAAAAAACTAAGTCCTGCTTATCACTACACTCAATGCAAAAAGTATTAGAAACAAAATCCCTAACCTTCATGCATGGCTCTCCCACAACCACCCCAACATAACCACCATATCTGAAACTTGGCTCAAACCTTACATAAAAGATCATGAAATACTACCACCAGGTTACCAAATGATTCACAGCGATCGTCCTCACAAAAAAGGAGGTGGAGTAGCTATAGCCTACCCCACCTCCCATACCATAACCCCCTACACCAATTCAATTCCAACCTTTGCTAATGCTGAATTCACAAGAGGACTACTAAAAATTAACAAGCACAAATCCATATGTATCACTGTACTCTATATCCCCCCCACTGATAACTTCAAAACACTTGAGAACATACTATCCTGGTTCTCCTCCCACATAAATAATGAAACCTATATCCTTGGTGACACCAACATCAATTGGTCCTCCTTCAACTCAGTTGCCCCTTCCCATACTATCAATCTGTACAACTTCTCCCAACTAATTCACTCACCTATCAGACAAAACAAAGATGGTACCTCAGGTACCATCACTGACTGGACCCTTACAACACATCCAAGTCTCATCAACAAATCCAGTATATTACCAGATCCTGTCAGTGACCACTTACTTGCTTTCGCTGATCAATTCCCAACTCCCCTACAAAAACAACACCACTACATTCAAACTCACAACCTGTCATCTTTCAATCCCCAAATCTTCTCGGAATGCCTTAAGTGCATCCACTGGACCCCTCTAGGAACTCTCCCTCTAGATGATGATGTCTCCCATTTCAACCATTCATTCCTTACCCTTCTTAACCAGCAAGCCCCCCTAAGAACCAAACACATCAAATCCAATCCTTACCCATGGTTGTCCAAAGAAACCAAAATAGCCATGCAACAAAGGGACAAAGAAATGGAGGCAGTATCAAAAAAATAAAAACCCAAGCTCCCTCCCAGAATTAAAGCAACTCCGTAACTCCACCAAAAAGCTAATTATCAAAGACCGCAAAGCTCACTATTCCAGACTTCAGTCTCTGCACTCAACAAACCCCAAAACATTCTGGGACTCCATCTCATCTATATTAAATCCTGGTAATAAAGTAAAACCCTGTCCCAACCCCACCCTCGCTGACCTCGACACTGCCTCTCAATTCAATTCCTTCTTCATAGACTGTATAGCCAAACTATCCAACTCCTTCCCACACCCATCCCCTAACCACAATGCCTCACTCCAAAACCCCCTCTCCACCCAGTTAAACTCCTCCTCACCCTTCTTCCTTTAGCCCATTCCCACAAGCATGATAAAAAGATTCCTCCTCAAACTCAAACCCTGCCGCAATGCACCTGACAATCTTCCTCCTACATTCCTCAAACTATCTGCAGACAGCATCGCATTCCCCATCTCTATACTTTTAAATAGATCCATACAAGAATCAAACATCCCTTCCATCTGGCGCCATGCCTATATCATCCCCCTCCACAAAGGTGGTAAAAATACTGACACCACCAACTTCAGGCCCATTGCCATCCTATCCCCTCTGTCTAAAATTCTTGAGAAAACCATCCAAGCTCAACTAATGATGCACCTAACCCAAAACAATCTCCTCTCCCCTACCCAGCACGGTTTCCGTCCTGGTCACTCCACCATAACTGCCCTTCTTTCCTTTCTAGAAACCATCAACCAAGAATGCGATTCAGGCAAATTTGTATCTACATTATTCCTTGATCTGTCAAAAGCCTATGATACCATCTCCCACACCCTTCTCATATCTCAACTCTCTAATCTACACCTCTCTCTAGATTGGTTTTCCAGCTATCTATCCAACCACCAACAAGCAGTCCAATGGAAAACCTCCACCTCCTCCTTCCTTCCTACACCCACAGGTGTCCTGCAAGGATCTGTTCTTGACCTGCTACTCTTCAACCTATTTATTAACAACTTTCACCACTCTGTCCCAGACTCATCTGTCATCCAGTATGCAGATGACTCGACCATCATCTGCTCAGCTTTCTCATCCTCCAAGCTTCTAGCAAAAACACAATTAGCCTTTTCCAAAATAGAAATCTGGATGCAGTCCAACCATCTAGCCCTGAATGCAAATAAAACTAAACTAATGATCTTCTGCCCCAGCAAAAACTCAACTATTGATAAAACCTCATTCATCATACAAAGCCAGAATAACACTCCCCTTGATATAGTCCCCACCACTAAACGTCTTGGTATCATCATAGATGAAGAACTAAAATTTGACACACACATCCACTCTGCAATCAAAAAAACTCACCAAAAGTTAGGTCTTCTCTACAGACACAACCACTTCCTCCATCCCTCTACCCATCAAACCCTGGCAACTACTTTCTTGCTCCCCACCCTAATGTATGGTGCAATCCTGTTCACAAACATACACATCAGCTTACTAAACAAACTTGAATCCTGCTACCACAAAATCAACATATTTGCAACCAATTCTAAATACTCTTCCCACCACTGCCACTTCCTCCTCACTCTCAATTGGCTTGAACTTCCCAACTACCTACAACTCACCACTGCTCACAAACTTATCTACAAACCTGCAAACTGCCCTTCTCTGGCTACATCCTTAAAACCCTATATACCCAACCGCCAACACAGATCTACAAACCAAAATCTCCTTCAAATCCATAAACTATCTCATCCTCCTGGCTAGCTACTTCTCTCCTACTCCATAGCCAAAAAATGGAATTCTCTCCCCTCCTCATTCACAACCTTCCCCAGCATGACAATTTCAAAACCCAGCTACTATCTCATCTATCATCCTAATGGATATTCCCATGCCACACTCCAACTTAATCCCCCTTCCACCCTCTCTCTTTCTGCACAACTCCTTAAGATTCTCTCTGCTGCCTTGGACTGTGTATCTTCCAAGGTATTCTCCATAACCCCTTCTGTTTCTTTCTCCATGCTTTATAGACCACCTAAACTAAAATAAATAATAGCTACATCTCAACTCGCATAGAATTCTCCTACCACGAATTACACTCTGTATCTGATCACTTCTACCTACCATTATAAGCTAGTTATTATATATTTAAAATGTTTTACTCACTTGATCTTTTAACATACTGTATTACACACACTGAAATGTCATTAACTTGTTCTGCACAGTTACTTGTTGTGTCCTTAGTAACTTGCAATATGTACTTGAAAAGTATACATTTTTGCCCTTTCTTTGTAAACTGCAAGTTGTAAATTCAAATGTAACTGTAATTTGTTTTGGAGCTTTTCTCCCCAGGTCTCCACTGATAAAGGGCTCTTCTGGCCCAGTGGACTTCCCTGGCCATCAAACTTAAATAAATAAATAAATAAAGTTAGGAAACTAAGTACAAAAACTGTTTTCCTCTAGGTAAAGAAGAAGGATGAGTGCTGTAGTAATTTGTAGCTTATTTAGTGCTAACAACAAGTTCTGAACAAGTGCTGAGCACAAATAAGCAAATTCAAGTGCTAAAACTAAAAATCTGTACCTGGATCTTGTGGTGCTTACCACTCCCACTGATAAGCTAGAATGCTTCCCTCCAACACAGAAAGGCTTGGGGGGCTCAAAAGCTTACAAACAGTCCTGGATACAGCAAATCTGTATCTGGACTAGACTAGTTACAGGAAAGGTGGGAAACAAGCATAAACACAGGCTTTTAAACCAAAAGGTTAAAAGAGATGGAAAAACTGCCAAAACGGGCAATAAACTACAATTTCTGGGCCAGAAACCACTCTTGTGGTAGATAGGCTACCTAGTGCTTACCACTCCCACTGATAAGCTAGAATGCTTTCCTCCAACACAGAAAGGCTTGGGGGGGCTCAGAAGCTTACAAACAGTCCTGGATACAGCAAATCTGTATCTGGACTAGACTAGTTACAGGAAACGAGGGAAACAAGTGCAAACGTGGGCTTTTAAACCAGAAAGTTGAAAGAGATGGAAAAACTGCCAAACGGCCAATAAACTACAATTTCTGGGCCAGAAACCACTCTTGTGGTAGATAGGCTGCCTAGTGCTTACTACTCCCACTGATAATCTAGAAGGCTTCCCTCTAACACAGAAAGGCTTTGGGGGGCTCATAAGCTTACAAACGGTCCTGGATACAGCAAATATGTACCTGGACTAGACTAGTTACAGGAAAGGTGGACCAGAAAGTTGAAAGAGATGGAAAAACTGCCCAAACAGCAACCAAACTACAATTACTGGGCCAGAAACTACTCTTGTGATAGCTTGGCTACCTAGTGCTTATCACTCAAACTGATGAGCTAGAAGGCTTCCCTCCAACACAGAAAGGCTTTGGGGGCTCAGAAGCTTACAAACAGTCCTGGATACAGCAAATCTGCATCTGGTCTAGACTAGTTACAGAAAAGGCAGGAAACAAGCTTAGATTTTTTTTTTGGAAAGTGGTAAGGGATAAAAGAGAAACTGAAGATAATTTAAAATTAAGGACCTAAGCCACTTTCCCTTCACAAATGTTCTCTCTGTATTAGGTAGAATGAGCTAGTGACACTAGACTAAAATAGAGCTGGGATAGAGCTGAAGAGATGGGACTGGTAGGAGTGCCTGAAGTCAAAATATGATCTCACTGTACTCGGTTGAGTGAGCAAATGAGATAGACCCAGGAGGAGTGTTCAAACACAAATTTACAGGAGGGGCAGACAATTCCAAAGTCACCCAGTTTAATACCAAAACAAGAACAGGGAGGGTGGGTGGTAAACTAACTGCAGAGACAGAGAGAGAACACAGTATTCTATGAAACAATTAAACAGAAAAATAAATAATTACAGAGAGACACAGACCACAATATTCAATGAAACAATTAAATCAGGAGAAAAATAAAATGCAGTGCAATCTTTAACACTGCAAGTTTGTACTTAACTCAGCTAGTAATTCAGTTGATTGTAGGTATGTAGCAGAAACCAAACAACTCAGATATTGAGCAAGTAATAAATTCAAAGATATGTGACTAACACTTATAAATACAGAAAAACCCGCTAGGCTAAGAGTTTAATACTGACTATCAATGAAGAGAAACACAATAGCCCCCACTTACTGCAGAGACAGAGAGATCACAGTATTCTATGAAACAATTAAATAGAAAAATAAATAACTACAGAGAGACACAGAACACAAAATTCAATGAAACAATTAAATGGACAGAAAAATAAAATGCAGTACAATCTTTAACACTGCAAGTTTGTATTTAACTCAGCTAGTAATGCAGTTGATTATAGGTATGTAGTAGAAGTGAAATAACTCAGATATTGGGCAGTAATAAATTCAAAGATATGTGACTAACACTTATAAATACAGACAAACCCTCTAGGCTAAGAGTTTAACACTTAATATCAATGAAGTGAAACACAATGGCCCCCACTTATTGCAGAGACAGAGAGAAACCACAGTTTTCTATGAAACAATTAAATAGAAAAACAAATAACTACAGAGAGACACAGACCACAATATTCAATGAAACATTTAAATGGACAGAAAAATAAAATGCAGTACAATTTTTAACACTGCAACTCAGCTAGTAATGCAGTTGATTGTATGTATGTAGCAGAAGCCAAACAACTCAGGTATTGAGCAGTAATAAATTCAATGATATGTGACTAACACTTATAAATACAGAGAAACACTCTAGGCTAAGAGTTTAACACAGAATATCAATTAAGGGAAACACAATAGCCCCCACTTACTACAGAGACATAGAGAGACCACAGTATTGTATGAAACAAAGATAAAAATAAATAACTACAGAGAGACACAGATGACAATATTCAATGAAACAATTAAATCGACAGAAAAATAAAACGCAGTGCAGTCTTTAACACTGCAAGTTTGTACTTAGCTCAGCTAGTAATTCAGTTGAAACTGCAAGTTTGTACTTAACTCAGCTAGTAATGCAGTTGATTGTATATATGTAGCAGAAGCCAAACAACTCAGTTATTGAGCAGTAATAAATTCAATGATATGTGAATAACACTTATAAATACAGAGAAACACTCTAGGCTAAGAGTTTAACACTGAATATCAATTAAGGGGAAACACAATAACCCCCACTTACTGCAGCGACAGAGAGACCACAGTATTCTGTGAAACAATTAAATAGAAAAATAAATAACTACAGAGAGAGACACAGACCACAATATTCAATGAAACAATCAAAGCCTCCTTTAAAGACCTCATCAGGCAACATCTCAAGCAAAGTTAGCAGTGCCATGATTGCTCCCCAGGCTAGTGAAAGCGGATAACATATACATACTAAATTTAGAGCAATTAATAATAGTTTTTCAATCTTACTCACAAACACTGGCTAATCTACAATGTATGTACTGTACCTGTGTACTATATATGTATTCTACCTACATTCCAAAGTTCAGCTGTACACCACAAATCTATTACTTACCTTTATTTTTAAAATTAATATTTTTTGATTGTTCTCTCCACTGTAACTGTTTGTGCCGCATACCACTGTAAAAACATGTCTCTTGTAATTTGCGTGTATACTGATTATGTCTAAATAACTAAATGTGTCTGTAATTTTTCTTTGTTGAGCTTTTCTCCCCGGGCCTCTGCTGAAAAGGGGCCTTTTCGGCTCAGTCAGACACCCCCGGTTAACAAATGTAAAATAAAAAATAAATAAAATAAATAGAAAAATAAAATGCAGTACAATCGTTAACACTGCAAGTTTGTACTTAACTCAGCTAGTAATGCAGTTGATTGTAGGTATGCAGCAGAAGCCAAACAACTCAAATATTGAGCAGTAATAAATTCAAAGATATATGACTAACACTTATAAATACAGAGAAACCCTCTAGGCTAAGAGTTTAACACTGAATATCAATGAAGGGAAACACAATAGCCCAAACTTACTGCAGAGACAGAGATAGACCACAGTATTCTATGAAACAAAGAGAAAAATAAATAACTACAGAGAGACACAGATGACAATATTCAATGAAACAATTAAATTGACAGAAAAATAAAATGCAGTGCAGTCTTTAACACTACAAGTTTGTACTTAGCTCAGATACTGAGTAGTAGTAAGTACATATATATATATATATATATATATATATATAAATATATATATATATATATATGTATATATATATATATATAGATATATAGAAATAATATACACACACAAACACATATGTATCCATGTGTTCAGTTGATTGATGGATTTCTTGAGAGTGTTCCAGGGTAGCTAACTATTAACTAAATGAAAAACCCAGCCAAACTATATTTTCCACTGTGCGATTCCTTAAAACCTCTTGTATTAGAGGTAACTAGGATATGTGCAAATGGCCCCTTAAAATGTTAGCCAAGCAGTCCACTTATGCTGTGCTGATGAGGCCATAAGAAGCTGAGACATGCATGTCCACAGCTAGTGGGTTTGGCTTTATTTATTTATTTATTTATTTATTTATTTCCAGTTTGATAACCGGGGAAGTCCACTGGGCCCGAAAGCCCGTTTTCAGTGGAGGCCCGGGGAGAAAAGCTCCACGATAATACATTACACACAAAAACACAGCAGAAAAGATCTAAACTAATACATACAAAAACACACTCTGTTCTAATAGCATAATACTTTAACAAATTCCAAACAAGAAAGAGGAGCATTGGGCACAAAACATAAGAAAAAGATATATTAGTGAAACTGTGAATGTTAGTAAAGTGGGAAAGGAAAGGAAATTATAGAAAGAGTTTGAATGCAAGAGCAGGGATGCATGGGAGAAATGAATAAGAAGCAAAGAAATTAAAGGAGAGGAGTAAGAACAGGATAGAAAAAGAACAGAATACTAAATGTTCAAATTATGGATGAGTCCAGGAGACCACCTTGAGAAAAAAAAAAAAAGAAAAAAGTCAAAAGATTTAAGGAGAGAGTAAGCTTTATTGGCCTGAATTTGTCTATAACAGACATAAAAGGGGACAAAAGTTGTAGGCATTCAGAACTGACATATTGCTGAAGCACCTGAGTTCTTGAGGGGTCATTTGCATATACCCTATGTTACCTCTAATATAAGTACAAAAGCGTTTAAGGAATCCCACAGGGGAAAATCTAGCTTGGCTCTGTTTTTCTTTTAGTTTTTATTGATTTTTTTTTTGGTGTGACCTTGTTAGTCATTGTTTTAGTGGGGTAGCTAACTATGTCAAATGTGTAGATTGTCAAATACAAGTTTTGAGCAATTTGTGAACTTTTAACAGGGAGTGGTGTGGTGTCTGGAGATAGAGAGTTAAGTGGAGTTACTTTTTAATGCTGGAAGTTTTGGATTTATCAAAAATTGTCTGTATTAAGGCACTCCCAAAATGGCTGTGCAGTGATCAACAACTTAACTTCAGCTCCCCCACTGTGAAAAATAAAATGAAAGATAAGGGCCAGGAACTCTGCCACTTTTAGCAAATTCAGTTACTGGTTAGTAAGTGCACTGCATACATGCCAGCAAAGAAGAAACTAAGAGAGCTTGAAATAAAATCAACCAGAAAAGTTGAAGAGAAAACAATGACTGGCAGGAATCTTGCAGGTGTCCAGCAAAAAGCAGTTCAAGTTCCAGCACTGGTGCTGCAAGACATGAGTTCCAGTCATCTAGAGGAAAAGATAAATTAAAATGTGCTCAGAGATGATTAAAATAAATAAAATATTGAAGGAGTATATCAATTCAAATAAACAAAGTTGGAAAAGATAATACAACCTTTAAAAAGATAGTCAGATGAACTGATAAAACTGCAAAAATCAGAGGTTGAAATGAAGCAAAGGCTGGCTGAGTAAGAGACTGCTCAGAAAGAGAAACTGAAAGGAGCACAAATAAGACACTGGATTGGTATTCCACAGCAGTTTTTGTTAATTCAAAGGACACATTGTGTGTATATCAAAACCTGGCCATGAGAAAGCAGCCAAGACCTGTAGTAGTAAAGATGCAATCCTACCAGCAGAAAGAGTCGATGGTAACAAAACTATGGCAGAAGAGTGAAGTAGTAAATGTTGGGGACAAGTAGAGTGTTTGTGGAAAATAATTCTCCATTGTACACCAGGCAGAGGAGAAGCAAATTTATTATGGCAATAAAGAAATATCGAGAGGCAAGTGTAAGATTCAGGCTGCTATATAAAGTTGTCTTCAGAATATTTTTTTTTCAGGAGGATCAAAGTCATTTTCAGTGCAGAATAGGCTAAAGAGGAAATACAAAAGTTTTTTTCTACAAAAAGTGAGCCATCAAGCAGAACAGGGCTCTACTTCTCATTCTTCTCATAATATAGCTCATAGAGAGACTTTGCCAATGAAACCTTTTCCAGTGCTCCAAAGGAAATGTTTGAAAGACAGACAAAAGTATAGGAGTTGTCTAGAAGAATCAGTAGTATGATGGAATTGAATCAGAGTCTGGCGTTACGAAATGTAGATGAACAGGAAGAAGATGAGTAACATGGAAATTTGTGTATAAATGAGAGATTACAAAACATTAATCACATTTGTGAAAAATGACTAGAAAGAATTTACTTTTGTTGACTTAAAATTGTGAGTGACTGAAAGGCTTTTGCCTCACTTCATGTCATTAATGTTTGGAAGGACTCTAAGGTGAAGGGAAGAGGAAGGAAAAGGGTAACTGTGAATGCCTGGATTAATACCCTTGGCTTAATATAATAAGTTTTAAGGAAAACAAGTAAATAAGAAAACATTAAATGTAATGAAAAGTTCTGCTTTAAAAATAAATGTTTGGCTTGACTTTATACTTTAGCTGTAGGTTACATTTTTTATGTCTCCATAGAGACAAGCTGCTTATAGAACAGTAAAAAAACAGAGCACTGCTTTGTCTGAAGCTAAAACTTAATGTTTTCTGAAAGCATGCAAGTTGTTTTTCACATCTAGTATGGGAATAAAGACAAAACAAGAACAGACAGCAATTAATGGAAGTAGCAGCAAAGGCAGTAGCATGCATCTTATCACTGATAACTTTAACTTTAGATCAGATACTGCCTGTGTGTGCAGCTGTCTATTTGGGATAAATGTTCCTGTTAGAAGGGTTGAACTTCATTAATTGAAGATGTACATAGTTATCTGTGTTTGTATTATGTTAATACTCAATGATGCATTCTGGTGAAAGAACTGAGTATGCAGTTTTGATAAAGAGAATGTCAGGATGGATATTCAGCACAGTATCAGGGAATGAGAAAAAGAAGAGTACTTATACTAATTGTCAGAGGAGCTCAGTAGTGATAGAAAAGTCAATAAATAAGTAAATAAATAAAACAAATATCAGCTTTGTAGTACTAAGGGGATACTGGCAAGCAAGGAGGATTATGCTGGGATATATTTATAGCTAAAGCTGCTTATAGATTCATAGGTTCAAAGGAGATTACTAGGCTAATGTCTTAAGAGCACTTATAATCCTAACCATTATTACCCAGATTTTACCAGCTTTTCTATCCCTAAGGGCTAGAGGATGGCTTAAAATGATCAGTTAATTGGATTCAAACCCTAAAGTTTCGATCTTGTAATATAGACCGAAGATGGTAAAGCTCCATCAGCTCTATCTTCATATAGGCCCATTTCGATTTTCAATCATGATTATAAAGTGTTTATGTTTAAGAGAATAGTAAAGCATTGCCAAAATATATAGATATAGATAGATAGCTCCACCCCCCTGCACCACCTTAGTAATAGATGCTAACTCTAACCCTAAGACTGCCCCTTCCCTAACCCTAACCTATACCTTAAGGTCATTAAAATCTTCCCGTAGCACTAAGACAGACTCAGACACACAAACATTCACAAACTTACATAAACAACACTACTTCTATCCCTAACCCAACCCTTAACCTAAAATAAACAAATTCTCACACAAACACATAACACTCATTCTTCACTCGCCACTGACCTTAACCCTAACTCACACACACACACACACACACACACACACACACACACACACACACACACACACACACACACAAACACACACATTCAGACTCACCCCCCCAGCCCCACTTACCTATATTGACATTCTGTATGGTATACATATGCACCATTTGGCAATCCACACTTTAGACATATCCACCATTCAGTCATCCATGCTGTCGACATAAAATCACACCCCCAGAGTTTGTCAAACAAACGTACATTTGATCAAATGCAAGAGAACCATATACATAGAAACACACACACACACACACACACACACATATATATATATATATATATATATATATATATATATATATATATATATAAAGATCAATATAGATATATCTCAGAATTCAGTATGCCCTGCACGATGTGCAAGAATAGTGCAGAAGCGATTCAGGATAGAGCTCCAGGACGTGCACGAGCGCTCCCACACTATTCCTGCATGAACACCACAGCCTTATGATAATTACCTCATTTGCTGGTGAAAACCTTTCAAATGAGGTGAATTACTGATTCAGCAAGCAGGCAGGTGTTCGTGCAGGAATAGTGTAACCTGCAGAAATGTATTCAGTCACTAACTGAATACATTTCTACAAATGAGAAAATGGAGACATGACAACTCAAAATAATGCATGTATATTATATTTAATAGGCATGCCAGTGGCCAAATATATGGCCCTTGGCATGAAAAATAGTTTTAATTTTTTGAAATAAAACTTTTGTTTTTTGGCCGATCTCGGACATTTAAGCATAGGGCAGTGGAGGGCAAATGGGATCATGCCAACAATAAACAAAAAAAAAGGGGGAAAATAAATTTTTACAGAAATCTGCATTTTGCCATTATAGTCAATGGCATGCAGAATGAAAACAATACCAGAGAATAGTGGTTGCTAAGGGGAAAGGGCCAGCCTAAGTGTGGCAACTATGGAGTAAGGCAGTGGTGTATGCAAATAAGGGGATTTATACTGAATCACAAATTTCTTCTAAGTGTCAGACTGGTGCTCTAATATCACCATGTAGTAAGGAGGAGCAGCTAACATGAAAAGGGGGTGTGTCATGCTTGCTGTAAGCACATTGGAGATCAGTGGCCCATGTTTACACTTAGCTAAGCACAGCTAAGGAAGGGGGTGTGTCTGAAGGCTGTATTTTCTTATTGCATGAAATGTAGAGCATGTTCATGTTCAGGGATGGCCAGTTCTGCTTAAAAGTGCTTACTTTAGCTAAATGGGTGTGCGCGGTGTGCACCGGGCCTAAATCAAAAACAAAAACACAGGGAATAGCAGAACTGTTTATGTTTGAGCACCAGGAATCCGTGGCGTGCATCAGGTCTTAAATGGGGAGGAAATGGGAAGGGGAAGCAGCAGATGGAAGGCAATCAAGAAGAGCTACCATAGCTGGCAGGTGGAATGTATCAGAATCAGGCAATTACACAGGCAGCATCCCAGCACACTACTATAAACTATGCAAACACCTTTCAGTCTGTTTTTTTCCACAAACTCTACACCACTGGTGTACACATTTGGGGGAATTTTAAACTGAAAAAAACTAACAAAACATGTTAGGGACTGCTGTTGCTTTGATTTATCAGTATGTGCTGGAGACTGAGGGTGGTGAAGAGGATAATGCTGACAACCAACTCAGACCAAGGAAGAGAAGAGTGTTCAGACCCAGGGTAACCTACTGGAGCTACATGATCTGGAGATAGTAGAGCACTACAGGGTGGACAGGGACATACTTCAGCAACACTTGTTGAGCTGTGCCAGCCTCGCCTCAGTCCCATACCAACAGAGGGGAACCCATCCCAGTAGATACCAAGGTATGTGTAGCCTTAAGAATACTAGCTAGAGGTACTTTCCAAAGACCAACTGGGGATACTATGGGGGGGGGGGTCTCACAGGCATCTGCATCCAGGGTACTCCACCATTTCCTGGATGCCTTGTGACTGCATGCTACTGAGCACATTTACTTCCCAGCACCTGTGAGGAGAGGACAAGCCATAGGCATCTTTTCCACCTAGGTACTGGGTGCCATAGACTGCACGCACATCCACGTCAAAGCACCACTTGGTGACCAGGGTAGGGTCTATCTAAACCGCAATGGGTTCCACTCCATCAACCGTAAGGTCATGTGTGATGCCCAGGGCATTATCATGAGTGTGTGTTCTGGCAGCCCTGGAAGCTATCATGACTCCCACATCTGGCATTCACCTCAGCTGTACCGGGCATTTGCCAGTGCGGACATCCCATATGGCCATCTGGTGGGGAATGCTGGCTATGCACTGGAGCTGTGGATGATGACACTCATCAGAAATGCACATACACCCACACAAGAACGCCATAATGAGGCACACGCACAAACCAGGATCATTATAAAGCATGTGTTTGGGATGTTCAAGTCACAGTTCCACTGCCTTGACAAATCCGGTGGAGCCTTGCAGTACTCTCCAGCCACATGTGCACACATGTTCATAGTATGTGCCATGCTACACAATATGATCCTGCGGAAACAGCTGCAGCAGGAAGAAAATGGGGAAGGGTCACACAGCCCCCCACCATTGCCAATGTCTCCACTGGCACAGAAGGACTCGGAGGAGGAACATCCTGAGCCTGCCCCTGTAGGCAGACAGAGGCATGCCCAGTATGCCTTGTCATTGGCAAAGAGGCTATGCATAGCACATACACTGACACTGTAGAACCCAAGCAACTGATCTCTCTCTCTGATTCGCACACACAGTAAAATGGATGCCAAACAACACACCACCTATACCCTACCATGTATAGGCAGTGTACTGTGTGCTTCTGACATAGTCAGCCTTCAAGCACCATCCTCACAACAGCCTCAGACACAAAGTAAGTCAGTCTCCTTAACAAAATCAATGAATGGAGTGGAATGTTATGACAGCATATCTATGGTATTGATTCAAGCATGCAAGGGAATGGGGTGGCTTACTGGGATAGCAGCAGACAAATGACAGTTCTGTAGGACAGCAGGAAGTGTATTCGCATTACTGACCTACCCACACCATGCAGTACCACCCTAGTTGACAAATACCACTGCAGTATATGTGGTGAGCTAAATAACTGGGGAGTCATAGGTCACATGCATGGATGTCAAAAGTGGGGGTCCCATACCCACCCCCAGCCTCATCCAGCAGATCAGCTGTAGAAAACCATACAGAAATGCCTAGCAAAGGTCCCCACATGAGGACATCCATGAAATCCCCATCTACAGACTTTTACACAGTGATAGCAGTGTCTGGCAGTGGCAGTATGGCTTTGAAAGGTAAGAAGTCTGAAACTACAAATGTCTATGCCAGAATAATCTGACCTGTGGTCGATACTGTTATTCCTGCAGTCTGAAAGATGGGCACAGAACTATGCTAAAATGGACCAAAATATTAAGCAAATATCAGCACAATTTCTTCAAATGTGTATTGTGTACAGATGCGTCACACCCACCATAGTCCCATAGAAATGCAGTAACATGTTCCTAGCCTTAAGCAGCATCCAGCCATCAACTAGTTGATGGCTCAACATAATCAGAAAGCAATTTATTTTTATTTTTATTTATTTATTTTACATTTGTTGACCGGGATAGTCCGACTGGATACTTGTCCATTTTCTGTGGAGGCCCGGGGAGAAATGCTTCATACATACATACAGAAAAACTGTTACATTAAACAAGTTAAAGCACTGTTACAGATACAATACATAGGATAAACATCAAACAGAAAACAATTGTCATTAACACCCACAGTCAACTTACTGGTGCCATCCCAGAGCTGTCCACTGTTGGCAGCCTAGGAACATATGATCATCAGGATACACTGCCTTGCTACAGATGGCCTGCATCTGTCACACCTGGCATACAGGCCTGCCGCAAATGCCCATGCTTCACTCACTGCCCTGTTAGGGAGTGTTATGGTGTCCATAACACCAACATAACACAGTCTAAGAAATGCAAGGAAAGACCATGCTGCTAACTGCTAGGAGAAAACTTGCCAGTGTCAGAAAGCCAGAAATCTGGCCAAAGCCATGAATAATGGGGTTAAAAAGGTCCAAAGAGAAGGACACCTTTGAAATACTGCTCTAATAATGTAATAAAGTTGATGGAATGATTGTAGTATCATGGAATGTCTGATGGGTACGAAGTCAGACACTGCAATGTCAACTGTCAGTAATATCTGACTTCAACCTTGAGTGACTTGCAAAACACTTTTCCTTGAAAACCACACTCGTTTGTGTAACCAATAAGATATATGAGTCATGAATGTGGACATTCTGTGATACTCTGTACAGTCAACAGGCAGGGCTAGGGTCTAAATATGGAAATGCACTTATTGTAGGCATTCCTAACCCTGGAAGATGGTGACATGTCTGCACCCAAAGAACCTTGGCCCACACTCTTCCCTGATCACTCATCTTATGCAACATCCTGACCTCAAAATACGGTCAGCCCAGCAAAATGAGGTGGACCATACATATATGTCAGACAAACACACACCTCCAGGCTGGTCAAACAGTCTGACACACACATGACCCTCCAAGTGCAGTGAACCTTTGAGCAGACCCCTATACAAAGCACTGGTAGCTATAGGCAAACATATCTGACCTAGGACCCCCCATATCTTATCCTCTACAGATCTATCCAGAGTCTGCCTGTCACTCTAATCCTGTCTGACTTAGATTACCAAACCGTGGACTGGAAATCAAGCCAGGCCAGAACAGAAATGCACAGAGATTCCACCATTGTAATATAACACCAAGGTGCTGGACTGTTTCCACAGCTCCAGCAGTCAATTACTCATAGGCACACCTCTCAACAGACTGGGTTGTGTGAGAATGAATAGCATTTGGTCCATATTTTTGGTGTGTGCATCATTCATCCTGTATTCCTCTGGTAAATCACTGTGATGATCTGAGGAGGTATGTCACGAGGTACTGAACATGACATTGTCAAACAGCATATATGTCAGATGTCTGCTAAAACAAGCCCTGTAACCCATACATTACTGAGAGAAATAGTCACAATCACCGTATGGCCCATTGTACCAGCATTTTGATAGGCTATCTCTAGATATCCTGCACCAACAGGTTGAGTTATGGCTGTAGCACAAAACAAACCAGACAGGAGTACAATAATCCCAGTACAATAATCCCTGGAATGGAGTCCCACATGTACTATAGAAGGTCACACTGGGCATGTTCGTACACTTCCCCAGAAGATCTGTAGCATGTGCAATAACTGCATAACACTATAGTACAAATGACTAGTTAGGTAAGATTTCTAATCCCAGTCCTGGCAAATGTTAATGTGTGTGTGTGTTTACAAGTTAAAGCATTTGGGTCGATTCAAACCCACTACACTTCCCATCTCCCTACCTTATTAGCCCTA
This sequence comes from Protopterus annectens, assembly GCF_019279795.1. Taxonomy (NCBI): domain Eukaryota; kingdom Metazoa; phylum Chordata; order Ceratodontiformes; family Protopteridae; genus Protopterus; species Protopterus annectens. The sequence continues at coordinate 1,703,550,518 of NC_056741.1, read as the reverse complement.
CAGATATCAGTTACCTTAGAAGTCCCTTTCTTCAGGCCTCAGCCTCAGTAGCACTGTGATGTGTGTGATAACTGCATAACACTATAATGCAAATGACTAGTTAAGCAGGAGTTCTAATCCAGGTCCGGGCAGATGTTAAAGTGTCTGTGTGTGTGTTTACAAGTTAAAGCTTTTGGGTCCATTCAAACCCAGTACACTTCCCCTTTCACACTTTAGCAGTCCTGCAGATATCAGTCACCTTAGAAGTCCCTTTCATCAGGCCTCAGCCCCATAAGCTTTGTGGTGTGTGCGATAACTGGGTAACACTATAGTACAAATAACTAGTTAGATAGGTGTTCTAATCCCAGTTCTGGTAAATGTGTGTGTGTGTGTGTGTGTGTGTGTGTGTGTGTGTGTGTGTGTGTGTGTGTGTGTGTATGTGTATTTTAAAGTATTTTGTGTCCTCTGTCACCCAGTACATCACCCATTGCCATACTTTACATGGGCTGGTGATGTTCCTCACCTTAGAAGTACCTTTGGGCAAGTTTCACCCTATAAGCTGTGTGGTGCAGACAATAAATGCATAACAGTATAGTAGCAATAAATAGATAGTTCAGGTTCTAATCTCAGTCCAGGAAAATATGTGTGTGTGAACAGTGCCCTGTCTGTGGTGGGGTTGTTGTGATTGTGTGAGAACCATATCCATTGGGGGTGGGTTTTGCTACTTTTTGCTGTTGCCCACCCAGTACATGTACCAGTGTCCACATTACAAGGCCCCCAGTTGTCATCCACTGTAGAGGGACCTGTAGACACTCTGCAACCATATAAGCATTGTGCCATATGCAAGAACTATGTGACAGTATGGAATAGATAACAAGATAGGCTGTCCATCTAATCCTTGGATATCACTCCCCACTCAGGATTCATACACAAACACACTCAGGTAGGCAGTCACACCTACATCAGTAGGTGGCCTCCAATCTGGCTCACAGATAGAACCCATAGTGGGAAAGCAGTGGACTCCATGTTAGACTGCCGAACATTCACGAGTGGAGTCCCACAGGTTGTGGACCTGGGTTCCCTCATGTTTCGGATCCACACTTCTGAGGACCAGCCCAATACAAAGGCACACTGGCTGGCAATGTTTGCAGATGACTACAAGGTGGGTGCTATTATTACCCCCCCCCACGTGAGGTTGACATCCTTCACAAAGGTCTCTCTGAGTCCTATGACTGTTGTCAGAACCCTGGATATAAGCTCAATGCCAGATCAGTTCCTGCCATCCCTTTGGGTATGACACGGCTCCCATAAAGGAATACATTGATGGTAGTCCACTGAACACTGATGTTGGTATAATGGAACTGGGAACACAGGTTGACAGTGAGCTGGATGATGACCCCCACAGTGCCACTGTCTTCTGAAAGTCCTTCCATGTGTCACGTCTCCTGACTCAGGGTGTTGAATCCAGGAAGTACACTCTTCTCATTAGGCCAGTCAATGTGTACTATGGCCCATTTGCCATGTACCCCACTGGACACCAGCAACAACAGGAGAGGCTGCAAATTTACCTCACAAAGAGGATCTTAGGAGATACACACTTGCCCCATACGGACAGACTCCAACAACTGCAATGAATCTCTCTCTCATAATGGCTACTTAGGTGTGATCTCTGCCTGACATACACAGCCATGTCTGATCCAACCCTTTAAGGAATGCAACATCCGAGGAAACCAATCTGTCTGCACAGCATGCCCCAGGTACCTCAACCCCCTCCTCACAATCAACAGGACATGCTGGATGGACAGGTTCACAACCCAGAGACTGGCCATGCTATGGAATAGACACCACATACATGTCAATCTGAGCACATCACTGGCCCTCTTCAAGAAAAATCAGGAGGAGTGGATGGGGAATAGAATACCCACACTGGGAATCACTCCAGTGACTATACTCAGTAGTCACACTGGGTAGTATTGTCAGGTAGCATGATGCCAGTATATTCCTATGGGCTAGCCTTGTAAAGCTTCCATGGCCTTTTGCCATGTACACACCCATGACTCTTTGAACCCATGGATCTCAGTACTGTAAATTGTGTGTGTGTGTGTGTGTGTGTGTGTGTGTGTGTGTGTGTGTGTGTGTGTGTGTGTGTGCATTAGTTTGTCTGAAAGTGTTTGTGATTGTGTAAACATGTGGGTGAAAGTAGTTGGTGGCCCATTTCACCCAGTAAAACTACCATATTCATACCTTACAAGTGTGTCATTCACTATATAGTTACCTTGGGACACTCCACAACTTCTAAGCTCTGTTGTGTGTGCGGTAACTGCATAACACTATAATACCAATAACCACATAGTTAGGGGTTCTAATATGAGTCCTAGCAAGTGTTTGTGTGTGTATGTGTGTATATGTGTGTGTGTGTGTGTGTGTGTGTGTGTGTGTGTGTGTGTGTGTGTGTGTGTGTGTGTGTGTGTGTGTCTGTGTGTATTATTGTGTGTAAGTGTATATGTGTAGGTTACAGTATTTTGTGTCCTCTCTCACCCAGTACATCACCCATTGTCATAATTTGCAAGGCCTGGTGATCTCCCTCACCTTAGAAGTATCTTTGGACAAGTGTCACCCCATAACCTGCATGGTGCATGTGATAAATACATAACAATAAATAGATAGGTAGGGGTTCTACTCCCAGTCCTGGCAAATGTGTGTGAGAAGAGTATCTTGTGTGTTTGTGTGTGAACGACATCCATTGGATGAGCATGGATTCATATTTTATGCCATGGTACACACAGTACATATTCCTAAGTCTACTGTATGAGGTCCTCTGCTCACATCAACTGTAGTGGTATCTGTAGACACTCGTCAGCCCTATAAGCCCTGTGCAACAGTATGGAATAGTATGGTACAAATAACAAGATAGGTTGGGCTGCTAATGTACCAATGTCAGTACTGACAAGTTTGTGTGTGTGTGTGTGTGTGTGTGTGTGTGTGTGTGTGTGTGTGTGTGTGTGTGTGTGTGTGTGTGTGCATGCACGCTTGCATTGGTGTGTATAGCAGTGGTTATGAGTGTGTAGACTTGTATGCAATACTATTATGAGTACTCTCACACCCAGTACAGCCAGCATTGTCATACCCCACAAGGCCAGATGATGTTATTCACCTTACATGTACCTTGTAACAGTCATCACACTAGTAGTCCAGTGCCACCTGCAATAATTGCATAATACTGTGGTATCACAACTAGGTGGATTGGACACACTAAATTGGCCTTAGGTGTGAGTGGGTGCATGTGTGTGCCTTCTGTGGAAGGTTGGGCGCTGGGCTGGCAACTTGACACTGTAAAACTCCACTGCCAATCATGAGTGGACAGGTGATCCACTGTGGCGACCCCTAACCGGGAAAAGCCAAAAGAAGAAGAAGAAGAAGACTGTGGTACCACAACTTGATGGGTAGGGGTTCCAAACACAACACTAGTAACTGTGAAACTGTGCGTGTATATGTGTGTGTGTGTGTGTGTGTGTGTGTGTGTGTGTGTGTGTGTGTGTGTGTGTGTGTGTGTGTGTGTGTGTGTATATATATGTGAACACTATTCTTTGTGTGTTTGGTCGACACAATATCCTCTGGGATTGAGGGCGTTAGCAATCTGAGGTGTGTTCCTCCCACCACACTTACAATTGTCCACTATACTAGAGCTGATGACAACCACCATAGACTGGGATACAACCCCTCAGCCCTATAAGCTGTGAGGCACATGCAAGAACTGTTACACAGACCTGTGCAGATATAGATGTATCCCTACAATGATGTAGTTGATGTGTTACTACACTGCCATACCCATTGTTGGTGATGTCTGCAGGGCCACATCATGCTGACACAGAGACAGCCAGAACACAGAGTACAGCATGTGAGAACACATTTGCTTGATGTTACTAACACCAATAATGCATCATGGCTGAAAAGGTACACACACTTTGATGTGTACCCATTACAAATGCCAGATGACAGCACCTTACACAGCATGAAATAGCTACACTCTACTAAAGTCACCCTGTGCATCAGACCTATATATGCATGTCCCTGCACTGATGGTATGGATGGCATGGATGTGGCACAGGTATCATCATATGCAGAGGGTATTGTGTGGCTTTGGCAGAAGCCTAGGCTGGGCCACACAGTTGACATCACGTGTGTGTGTTTGGGGGGGGGGGGTGTTCATTAAATGGACAGTGCAGGGCTAGTGTGTGTGTGTGTGTGTGTGTGTGTGTGTGTGTGTGTGTGTTTGTGTGTGTAGGTGACGTTTATGATGGTGATGTGTGTGTGTTTGTATGTGCACAGTTACTCCATGTGGGTGCTCTGCACAGGGGTATTTTGGACAGCTGTGGGCTGTACATGGCAGAGTGTACAGTTCACCATCTCTGGCCAATGACACGGGAACCTGGCTTACAGAGGGTATCACCGGCACCACAAGGGCTGAGTCCAGATGCAGTACTACTCCCCACTGATGATTGCTGCCTGATGGATCTGTGTCCATGTTGGGACCAGCCGAGTCGCCATTGAAAACAGTCTCTTCTGGCCTAGTGGACTTTCCTGGTCATCAAACTTAAATAAATAAATAAATAAAGTTAGGAAATTAAGTACAAAAACTGTTTCCCTCTAGGTAAAGAAGAAGGTTGAGTATGTAGTAATCTGTAGCTTATTTAGTGCTAACAACAAGTTCTGAACAAGTGCTGAGCACAAATAAGCAAATTCAAGTGCTAAAACTAAGAATCTGTACCTGGATCTTGTGGTAGATAGGCTACCTAGTGCTTACCACTCCCACTGATAAGCTGGCATGCTTCCCTCCAACACAGAAAGGCTTGGGGGGCTCAGAAGCTTGCAAACAGTCCTGGATACAGCAAATCTGTATCTGGACTAGACTAGTTACAGGAAAGGTGGGAAACAAGCGCAAACATGGGCTTTTAAACCAGAAAGTTGAAAGAGATGAAAAAACTGCCAAACTGCCAATAAACTACAATTTCTGGGCAAGAAACCACTCTTGTGGTAGATAGGCTACCTAGTGCTTACTACTCCCACTGATAAGTTAGAAGGTTTCCCTCTAACACAGAAAGGCTTTGGGGGGGCTCATAAGCTTGAAAACAGTCCTGGATACAGCAAATCTGTACCTGGACTAGACTAGTTACAGGAAAGGTGGACCAGAAAGTTGAAGAGATGGAAAAACTGCCCAAACGGCCAATAAACTACAATTTCTGGGCCAGAAACTACTCTTGTGGTAGATAGGCTACCTAGTGCTTACCACTCAAACTGATAAGTTAGAAGGCTTCCCTCCAACACAGAAAGACTTTGGGGGCTCAGAAGCTTACAAACAGTCCTGGATACAACAAATCTGTAACTGGTCTAGACTAGTTACAGAAAAGGCAGGAAACAAGCTTAGATTTTTTTTGGAAAGTGGTAAGGGAGAAAAGAGAAACAGAAGATAACTCAAAATTAAGGACCTAAGTGACTTGCCCTTCACAAATTTTCTCTCTGTATTAGGTAAAATGAGCTAGTGACACTAGACTAAAATAGAGCTGGGATAGAACTGAAGAGATGGGACTCGTAGGTGTGTCTGAAGTGAAAATATGATCTCACTGTACTCGGTTGAGTGAGCAAATGAGATAGACCCAGGAGGAGTGTTCAAACACAAATTTACAGGAGGGGCAGACAATTCCAAAGTCACCCAATTTAATACCAAAACAAAAACAGGGAGGGTGGGTGGTAAACTAACTGCAGAGACAGAGAGAGAACACAATATTCTATGAAACAATTAAACAGAAAAATAAATAACTACAGAGAGACACAGACCACAAAATTCAATGAAACAATTAAATGGACAGAAAAATAAAATGCAGTACAATCTTTAACACTGCAAGTTTTTATTTAACTCAGCTAGTAATGCATTTGATTGTAGGTATGTTGCAGAAACCAAACAACTCAGATATTGAGCAGTAATAAATTCAAAGATATGTGACTAATACTTATAAATACAGAGAAACCAGCTAGGCTAAGAGTTTAACACTGAATATCAATGAAGTGAAACACAATAGCCCCCACATTTTGCAGAGACAGAGAGAGACCACAGTTTTCTATGAAACAATTAAATAGAAAAATAAATAACTACAGAGAGACACAGACCACAATATTCCATGAAACATTTAAATGGACAGAAAAATAAAGTGCAGTACAATTTTTAACACTGCAAGTTTGTACTTAACTCAGCTAGTAATGCAGTTGATTGTATGTATGTAGCAGAAGTCAAACAACTCAGATATTGAGCAGTAATAAATTCAATGATATGTGACTAACACTTATAAATACAGAGAAACACTCTAGGCTAAGAGTTTAACACTGAATATCAATTAAGGGAAACACAATAGCCCCCACTTACTGCAGAGACAGAGAGAGACCACAGTATTTTGTGAAACAATTAAATAGAAAAAGAAATAACTACAGAGAGAGAGACACAGACCACAATATTCAATGAAACAATTAAATAGAAAATAAAATGCAGTACAATCTTTAACACTGCAAGTTTGTACTTAGCTCAGCTAGTAATGAGCAGTAATAAGTATATATATATATATATATATATATATATATATATATATCTATATATATCTATATATATATATATATATATAATATACACACACACAAACACATATGTATCCATGTGTTCAGTTGATTGATGGATTTCTTGAGAGTGTTCCAGGGTAGCTAACTATTAACTAAATGAAAAACCCAGCCAAGCTCTATTTTCCACTGTGCGATTCCTTAAAACCTCTTGTATTAGAGGTAACTAGGATATGTGCAAATGGCCTCTTAAAATGTTAATCAAGCAGTCCACTTATGCTATGCTGATGAGGCCATAAGAAGGCTGAGACATGCTTGTCCACAGCTAGTGGATTTGGCTTTATTGGCCTGAATTTCTCCATAACAGACTTAAAAGGGGACAAAAGTTGTAGGCATTCAGAACTGACATATTGCTGAAGCACCTGATGTCCTTAAGGGGTCATTTGCATATATCCTATGTTACCTCTAATACAAGTACAAGAGGTTTTCAGGACTCCCACAGGGGAAAATCTGGCTTGGTTCTGTTTTTCTTTTAGTTTTTATTGATTTTTTTGGTGTGATCTTGTTAGTCATTGTTTTAATGGATAGCTAACTATGTCAAATGTGTAGATTGTCAAATGCAGGTTTTGAGCAATTTGTGAACTTTTAACAGGGAGTGGTGTGGTGTCTGGAGGTAGAGAGTTAAGTGGAGTTACTTTTTAAATGCTGGAAGATTCAGATTTATCAAAAAATGTCTGTATTAGGGCACTCCCAAAATGGCTATGCAGTGATCAACAACTTAACTTCAGCTCCCCCACTGTGAAAAAGAAGCTGAAAGATAAGGGCCAGGAACTCTGCCACTTTTAGCGAATTCAGTTACTGGTTAGTAAGTGCACTGCATACATGCCAGCAAAGAAGAAACTAAGAGAGCTTGAAATAAAATCAACCAGAAAAGTTGAAGAGAAAACAATGACTGGCAGGAATCTTGCAGCTGTCCAGCAAAAAGCAGTTCGAGTTCCAGCATTGGTGCAGGACATGAGTTCCAGTAATCTAGAGGAAAAGATAAATAAAAATGTGCTCAGTGATGATTAAAATAAATAAAATATTGAAGGAGTATATCAATTCAAATAAACAAAGTTGGAAAAGATAGAACAAGCTTTAAAAAGATAGACAGATGAACTAATAAAACTGCAAAAATCAGAGGTTGAAATTAAGCAAAGGCTGGCTGAGTAAGAGACTGCTCAGAAAGAGAAACTGAAAGGAGCACAAAAAAGACACTGGACTGGTATTACACATCAGTTTTTGTTAATTCAAAGGACACATTGTGTGTATATCAAAACCTGGCCATGAAAAAGCAGCCAAGACCTGTAGTAGTAAAGATGCAATCCTACCAGCAGAAAGAGTTGATCGTAACAAAGCTATGGCAGAAGGGTGAAGTATTAAATGTTGGGGACAAGTAGAGTGTTTGTGGAAAATAATTCTCCATTGTACACCAGGCAGAGGAGAAGCAAATTTATTCTAGCAATAAAGAAATGTCGAGAGGCAAGTGTGAGATTCAGGCTGCTATATACAATTGTCTTCAGAATGTTTTTTTTCTGGAGGATCAAAGTCATTTTCAGTGCAGAACAGTCTAAAGAGGAAATATAATTTTTTTTTTTTGACAACAAGTGAGCCATCATGAACAGGACTCTGCTTCTCATTCTTCTGATAATAAAGCTCATAGACAGACTTTGCCAATGAAACCTTTTCCAGTGTTCCAAAGGAAATGTTTGAAAGACAGACAAAAGTATAGGAGTTGTCTAGAATAATCAGTAGTATGTTGGAATTGAATCAGAGTCTGGCGTTACGAAATGTAGATGAACAGGAAGAAGATGAGTAACATAGAAATTGGTGCATAAATGAGAGATTACAAAACATTAATCACATTTGTGAAAAATGACTAGAAAGAATTTACTTTTGTTGACTTAAAATTGTGGGTGGCTGAAAGACTTTTGCCTCACTTCATGTCATTAATGTTTGGAAGGACTCTAAGGTGAAGGGAAGAGGAAGGAAAAGGGTAACTATGAATGCCTGGATTAATACCCTTGGCTTAATAATACATTTTAAGAAAAACAAGTAAATAAGAAAACACTAAATGTAATGAAAAGTTCTGCTTTAAAAATAAATGTTCGGCTTGACTTTAGACTTTAGCTGTAGGTTACATTTTTTTATGTCTCCATAGAGACAAGCTGCTTATATAACAGTAAAAACAGAGCACTGCTTTCTCTGAAGCTAAAACTTAATGTTTTCTGAAAGCATGCAAGTTGTTTTTCACATCTGGTATGGGAATAAAGACAAAACAAGAACAGACAGCAATTAGTGTAAGTAGCAGCAAAGGCAGTAACATGCATCTTAGAATGGATAACCTTAACTTTAGGTCAAATACTGCCTGTGTGTGCAGCTGTCTATTTGGGGCAATTGTTCCTGTTAGGAGGGTTAAACTTCATTATTTGAAGATGTACATAGTTTTGTGTGTTTGTATTAAGTTAATACTCAATGATGCATTCTGGTGAAAGAACTGAGCATGCAATTTTGATAAAGAGAATGTCAGGATGGATATTCAGTACAGTATCAAGGAATGAGAAAAAAAAGAGTACTTATACTAATTGTTAGAGGAGCTCTAATAGTGATAGAAAAGTCAATAAATAAATAAGTAAATAAATAAAAAATATCAGCTTTGTAGTACTAAGGGGATACTGACAAGCAAGGATGATTATGCTAGGATATATTTATAGCTAAAGCTGCTAGAAGAAGAAGACTGTGGTACCACAACTTGATGGGTAGGGGTTCCAAACACAGCACTAGTAACTGTGATCCTGTGCGTGTATATATATGTGTGTGTGTGTGTGTGTGTGTGTGTGTGTGTGTGTGTGTGTATATGTGAACACTATTCTTTGTGTGTTTGGCCGACACAATATACTCTGGGGTAGAGGGCATTAGCAATCTGAGGTGTGTTCCTCCCACCACACTTACAATTGTCCACTATACTAGAGCTGATGACAACCACCATAGACTGGGATACAACCCTTCAGCCCTATAAGCTGTGAGGCACATGCAAGAACTGTTACACAGACTTGTGCAGATATAGCTGTATCCCTACAATGATGTAGTCGGTGTGTTACTACACTGCCATACCTATTGCTGGTGATGTCTGCAGAGCCACATCATGGCTGACACACAGACAGCCGGAACACAAACAGAGTACAGCATGTGAGAACACATTTGCTTCATGTTACTAACACCAATAATGCATCATGGCTGAAAAGGTACACACACACACACACACACACACTCTGATGTGCATCCATTACAAATGCCAGATGACAGCACCTTACACAGCATGAAATAGCTACACTCTACTAAAGTCACCCTGTGCATCAGACTTATATATGCATGTCCCTGCACTGATGGTATGGATGGCATGGATGTGGCACAGGTATCGTCATATGCAGAGGGTGTTGTGTTGGTTTGGCAGAAGCCTAGGCTGGGTCACACAGGTGACATCATGTGTGTGTGTTTAGGAGGTTGTTCATTAAATGGGCAGTGCAGGGGTGGTGTGTGTGTGTGTGTGTGTGTGTGTGTGTGTGTGTGTGTGTGTGTGTGTGTGTGTGTGTGTGTATGTGGGTGACTTTTCTGATGGTGATATGTGTGTGTTTGTATGTGCACAGTCACGCCATGTGGGTGCCTTGCACAGGGGTATTTTAGACAGCTGTAGGCTGTACATAGCAGAGTGTACAGTTCACCATTTCTGGCCAAGGACATGGGAACCTGGCCTGCAGAGGGTATCACCGGCATCATCAGGGCTGAGTCCAGATGCAGTACTACTCCCCACTGGTGACTGCTGCCTGATGGATCTGTGTCCATGTTGGGACCAGCCAGGATCATGTGCCCATGGCCTGCTGCATCATGGCATGGACAGCACACCCCCTTCAGTGGTGCTGGTGGTACTGCCAGCATGGGAATGTGATGGTGCACATTCCCATGCTGGGAATCTGATGGTGTAGACCCTCAGTTGATCATGGTGCTGCCCTACAGCCACATGGTTGCTGGCCAGTGTCCGCCAAATGCTCAAGCACAGATATTCCACGGTCGAGGAGTGCCAAGGTCTCCCTCCACCATCTATCCATGATCCCAGTATGCTCACAAATGGCTGCAGTGAGTTCATATTGCCATGGACACCAAGGTCGTGCTCATCCACGACCCTGCGTATATGTGTGTTGTAATGTAATCATTCATTACGTTCCTGTGCCCCCATGACAGCCTGAGACATGCTGTCATGGCACTTGCAATAGGGGCATGATGGGCTGCAATCCTCCTCTGAGCACCCCTGCCCATCTGCCTGTGTGGGACCTTACCAGCACTCTAGCTATGGCTAGTGCCTGCACCCTTACTTGCCATAGTCAGCACAGTAGCCTGTTCCATGCCAACACCCACCAACTGTCTATTATCTGTGGCCACTGGTGACGGGGTATGTGTGAGCATTGTGACTGTGTGCGGGAATGGGGTTGACAATAGTGAGATGCCAACTGATGGCACAGTATCAGCCCCTGACAACCCCACCTGTGCCTCAATATGAGTATCATTGTGGTCAAATTCTGCAGAGACACTGACATCAGTATCAGAGCATGAGGGACCGCAACAACCATGTCCACCTGTGAGGGAAAAACAACTTATGTAAATCACTACTGGTACCATATCATTTGCTGGTACACACACACACACACACACACACACACACACACACACACACACACACACACACACACACACACAGATGAGATGCCTCAAAAGCATTACACAGACCTCACATTAGCTGACTGGGGTCATTCAAGACACACAGTCAGACAATAACATACATACTGTGTAGACACTCAGCATCATGCAGTGCAGCCCTTTCCAATTGCCGTTACTACTAACACACCTCTGGGATAAGTGAGTGGTGTTAGTAGGTGATGGCCCTTCACCTAGCACACAATGCACCCTATGTAAATTATTGCCATTCACCTGTATAGCATTGTGGCAACTCCTACAGAACATACCCCCAACTGTACAGGGTTTTGCTGAATGTCTACATGTGTGGCTCATATGTTTGGTCTGTTCCTCATAACTCCTGTGTTTGTCTGATACATTACTGGGTTGGCCTGTGGAATGGTGCCACTAAGTAATGTCCTAATTGGAGGTGTAGACTGCCTAACCTGCAGTACATGTATTTTAAAACAAAGCCGGTTACCCAAACAACTTCCCAAGGTTACAGTGGATATAGTAAGTGTACACACACCTGTTGACATGGCAGGTTTTCATGATATATCGCATGAGACCTCAGAAATCTGGTCACAACATTGCCATATGACATACAACCTGTGCAATCCAACTGAACAACATACATATCAATTACAGGTAACATCTGGTAAATGAAATAGGTACAATAGGCTGGTTGCATGAGTGTGCACACCCTTAAAGTAATACTCTGTTAAAGCAACTTTTGATTTAATCATAGCATGCAGTCCTCTTGGGAAGGTGTCTATCAGCATGGCACATCTTGACTTGCCAATGTTTGCACACTCTCCCTTGCAAAATACTTCCAACTATGTCAGATTGCAAGGACATCCCCTGTGCACTCCCCTCTTCAGGTCACCCTGCATATATCCTATTGGATATAGGTGTGGGCTCTGACTCGGCCAGTGCAGAACATTGCATGTGTTTTGCTGAAGCCATCCTTTTGTTGATATGGATGTATGGTTTGGGCCATTGTTGTGTGGAAAGGTGGAAGTCCTCACCATCCACAGCTATGTGGCAGACACCAGAATGTTTTGGAGTCACACGGGATCAGTGTTTTGAACTGTTCATAATCCCCTCTAACTTGGCTACAGTAGTAGTACTAGCTTGTGAACAACAACCGCAAAGCAGGACACAGCCATCCCCATGGTTCACCATGGGGGTAGTATTGTCATGGTGATGTACAGTGGTGATATTGTGCCAAACACACCTGTCAGTATTGTGGACAGTGAGTACAACCATGGTCTCATATTACCATAACACATTTTCCCACTTGCTTTTTGGAGACCTGATATAATATTATTAGACTTTCACCAGGCCTGGATATTGTTTGGTGTGAGGAACTTCTGCCATCTTCCAACCCTACCCTATAGGCAGGACATGTGGAGACCATGGATGGTTGTTGTGACATGTAGTAGACACCGAATACTTGCTGGAAACTCCTGCTACTCCTTCACTGTTGCTGTAGGGCTCCTGGCAGCCTCCCTGGCCAGTTTTGGTCTTGTATTGTCATAGATTTTGATAGGATGTCCACTCCTTCCCAATGTCACTGTAGTCCCACCACCTTTTGATGACTGTCTGCACTGTGTTCCATGGTGGGTCTATATTAGAAGACCGAATGTTTAGGTGGTCAGACACCTAAACATCGATCTTCTAATATCGAAAGCAAAAAACGGTAAATGGACAATTTAACGCGGCCGTTCACTGGAGTTTGCTATTTCCTTACTATTTAGCGATCTCGGAGTTGGTATATTTAGTTAGGGGGTGGGGGCACAGCCTCCCATGTTGAGGGCTTTGGGGTGAAGCCCCCCACTTAATTTAGATGTAAAGTAATGTTTTTTGTGTTGTGGCTGAGGGACGTGTTTCCCTGGGATGTTCGACATTATGCAGTTCGATATTAGAAGATAAATGTGTAGGTGTTTGATCACCTAAATATTTGGTCTTCTAATATAGACCCATTCCATGGTATGTGCAATGTTGTGGGAATGTTTTGGCATCCTTCTCCAGGCTGATACATCTCAAACATGTGGTTTCTTAGCAGCTTTGTCAGCTCTATGTGAACCATGGCTGTTGCTGTAGCAGGCAACTGGGTATATGTTGGGATAATCCTGGTAGGACAGCTGACCATTAGTTGCTGTTAATCAAAGAGTCTCTGTAATTGATGGCTATTGTGTACCCAATAAGATGTACTGCTGTAGTTATATTGAAAGCTGCCTCAACACAGTACTAGCTTCAGCCTGTGCACACATATGCATCTAGGTTGTTGCACTGTTGTTATGTGTCATTACTGCTCCCATGACAGATTTGTTTGCTTTACAATTGAATTGTACAGGTTATAGGTCACATGAAAGGTTGGCAGTATTATGAACTTGTCTATTATGCTGTCATTTTTGTATATCACACATACCTGGCATTCTAACAGGTGTGTACACCATTTATATGCACTGTATACCACTGATTTCTACAATATGACCCTATTTTTGGGCCTTTGTCCCCCCATTTTGTCGGTCTTTGTCCAGGTGTCCTGCAATGACAGGTTGTGAGGCATGCTACAAATATGTGAGCTCTCCTGCAAATAGGTCCCTGTCATGACCACTATGATGCAATGCAGTAAACACCAGCACAGGTGAACATGCAGATATTGCCAAATGCTGAGTGTAACAGTTGTGTGCCTGGTCACATGCATTAACCTTAGCATGCCTGAGGTACTGGTGAGCCACAACAGGGAAATACCATACTTACTGGGTTCAAGCTTTTGTCCCATGTTCACCTGTGAGAGAGGGGAGCTTTGAGCAGCCTATCTGTCCCTAGATGAGTGGTTTCAGCTCAGAAATTAGTAGTTTATTGGCCATTTTGGGCTAATTTCTGTCTCTTTCATTTCCCTGCTATAAAACCTGTATTAGCGCAGTTTTGCATGCCGGGTATAACTATTGCCAGCTCCACAAAGTCTACTCTTGGAACTAGACAAACTTTCAACTTAAGCACTCAAACCATTCACATCTCAGCCCGGCACTTGCTCAAAACTCATAGCGAACACTAATAAACCTTAGCACTAGACACCCCCTATACTGTAGAGAAGGACAAGGCTCTCTATTTGACCTTACCAGCCAATCAGTAAAACAGCTCATTGTACCTATCCAGGCATGTCCAAAGGGCAGTTTCAGGTGTACTCTCTGGTCCAACTGGTGAATCTGGGCATTTTGAGGCAATGTTACAACTGCCTCATGTACAGAGACAACCCTCTCCTCCTACCACTAAACACTATTACATGTGAGAGATGCAGTTATACAGCCAAATTGGAGGCTAAGCTCTCTCAACCCAAGACTGGACCAGACAGTCAAGAGGAGAATGGAATTACTTGCATCAAACCACCAGTTTCACATAGACCTATGAAACCAGTACCGGCAAAAAACACACATAAATACACGAAAACATACTCTAAGGCTCTAAATAAAAATCTGCAACAGAGACCTCCAAAGCAGACATCCAGGCAACCTCCACCCCCCCAACACAAACCATGAAACACATACTTCATAAAACCAGTGTGCCATGCAATCAAAGCCCTTAAGGCAAAATAACATACCCAACACACTAGTAATAGGTGACTCTATAGTCAGGCACACTGACGTCCCACTCACTAGGCTGAACAAGGAGAAGGTTACTGTTAGCTGCCTGTTGGGTGCCAGGATCTGCCATATAACACAAGCACTCAGGTCACTCCAGAACAAGTACAAATACGACTCTGTCATTGTCCATGTTGGTGTGAATGACCTGAGCTGTACCTCCCTGGACTACATGAAAAGAGACATGGAAGAGCTCTCTGATCACGTAACCCAGGCCAGTATGATCCTGACCCTGAGTAGCATCCTGCCTTCACCAAGAATGATACCACGGTAAAAAGAAAAAATTATCAATTTCAACAAATGGCTAAGCTTCTGGTGTCATTCAGATGGGTTCCAGTGTCTGTCAGCCTGGGATGACATGCTCGATAAGCCACGCTGCTTCGCTAGAGATGGCTTGCACCTGTCACCCTCAGGCTTTCGAATACTGGCCAAGGCTGTTGCCACCTCCATAGTGCCTTTTTTAGGCAAGGCTCAAAAGACAAACCTGCCACCATAAATAGCACAGGTAACAAAAAAGTGAGGGTAATGCTACTCAGTGCCAGAAGTCTAAACCTCAAAATGCACACACTTGAGGCACTCCTCAGTATGGAGAAAATCAATATATGTGCAGTAACAGAAACCTAGTTTAAGGCTCCAGAGAGCACCCCAGCACTACCAGGCTACAACTCATGCCATACATTTTGGCCACAAAACCCAGACCGAAATACAAAAGGGGGGGGGGCATATCCATGTTCATCAAGGATACCCACACCTCCAGGTTAGTGGCACAGCACAATGCTTCAGAGATCATCCACATGCAACTAACAATGGGCAGAACTGCAATTTAAATTGTAGCTTGCTACAGATCACCCACCAAGTCCCAGGACCCCCATTCCGCATTTCTGGAAACAATGGGAAACATAAAGGTCCTACCAAACACCCTGATATTGGGTGATTTCAATTACTCAAACATTAACTGGGAGAACTACTCAAGTACTAACTCCCTTGCCCAACATTTCCTAGAATTTATAAAGTCAAATGCCCTGGATAAGCTGGTCAACACCCCCACCAGAGGTGACAACATATTGGACCTGGTCATCACCAACATGGGCGACCGGTGTTCCACACCGGAGGTCAACCACTTGCTGGTTACATCTGACCATAAACTAATCATACTGGATATCCACATTCCGTCCCGGTCATAGAAACCACCATGAAAAACTTTTCAAAAGCAAACTTCATATTACTTAAGAACAAGGTAGAAAGTTTCAAATCCCCCGTGCTAAAGGAAAATGTCCAAGCTGCAAAATCCTTTACTAATGCACTCTACGGGCACCTACAAGAATGCATGGATCATGCTATCCCAAGCAAAAAGACTCACTCCTCCAAGAAAAGGAAGCCAGTCTGGTGGACTCCTGCCATAAACAAGCTATACAATAGAAGGCGGAAACTAGTACAGAAAAGAGTAAAATCCCAAGAGGGGAAGACATCCTTGATCAGTATCAGCAAGAAACTACAATTCCTCATAAAATCATCCAAGGCTAGCTTTGAAAGAAAAATTGCCAAGGACTCCAAAGATAACCACAAGGCATTTTTTAGCTATGTCAAGAATCTAAGTGGCAATTTCCAGATCTGCTCAGAGTTAGTGCAGAATGGCATAAAATACACTGAACCCACCGATATTGCCAACATACTGGCAGACAGGTTCAGTGCAAACTTCACCCCCCTCTCACCCCAAAAAAAAAGGGCCCATAACCATACCAGAAGAATGTAGTGCCCCTGAAATCACAGACACTCAGGTTAAAACAGCCCTCTCCAAAGCCAACAACTCAGCATTAATGGGACCGGACGGTGTCCCAGGCTGTGTCCTACACGAGCTCAAAGATGAACTAACACCTCACCTAAACACACTGTTCAAACTCAGCTTCTCCACAGCCTACATGCCCATAGAGTGGTGCACAGCAATGATTATTCTACTCCACAAAAGTGGACTATAACAGACCTCGGGAACTATCACCCTGTAAGCCTGACTAGCTTGATCTGCAAGGCTATGGAGTGCATCATCATGGATCTCATTAACAGAGACATTTGGAACTTCCAAAGACTGGACTCTACCCAGTTCAGCTTTCTTAAGGGCAGATTATGCCTCCTAAACCTGGTGGACTTCTTTGAGACAGTTACTAAAGCTATAGATGAGGGAAAAGTGGTCCACACAGCCTAGCTAGACCTTGCAAAGGCCTTCAACACCATTCCCCAGTCTGGTATTATAGACAAGCTCACCAGTCTGAACATAAACCCCTACATCATGACATGGGCTGCCAACTGGCTCACAGACAGAACCCACATGGTAAGAGTTGCGAGAGCTAGGTTTGACTCTAAACCGGTTACAAGTGGCGTTCCCCAGGGCTCAGTCCTAGGACCCCTCCTGTTTGGCATATACTTCTCAGAAGTACAGGAGGACTATGGCTGACCAAGGTTGCAGATGACTGCAAACTAGGGGCTGTAACTGATGCTCCAGCTGACACAGATATCCTCCAAAAGGGTCTCACTGAGACAGATACCTGGTGTCAAAACCTTGGCCTCAAGCTAAATGCCAAAAAGTGCATAGTCATCCCTTTTGGAAAAAACAAAGTACCCACAAACTACCACAGAAGTGGCAGCCTCCTAAATACGGAAGATGAAATAAGGGATCTGGGGACCCAGGTAGATAGTAATCTCTCCTTCGATAATCACATTGCCAAAGTGGTTAGAAAATCCTTCTATGTGGACTAATCATTCAGAGACCTAATCACAAAAGGGTTTGCATCCAGATCAAAAGAGGTCATTGTGCCCCTCTACGCATCACTCATCAGACCCATCATAGAGTACAACGCCCCATTTGGGGTGTACCTTACAAGACACCTGCAACAGCTGGAAAGACCACAGAAGTACCTCACCAAGAGGATCACTGGCCTCAAACAAATGCCCTATGCAGTTCAACTGAAGAAACTTCAGCTGTACTTGGTTGCATACTGCCTACTCTGAGGTGATCTCTGCCTGACATATAAGGCCATGTCCAACCCAGAATTGATGGACATGCTCCACCTAAAGAAAACCATATCCCCTCGTGCCACACTCTCTAGGGATCTAAACCTCACCACAACAATAAATAAGACTTGCTGGAGGGATAGATTCCTGTCATAGAGACTTCCCATGCTCTGGAACAAGATTCCAGTCTACATTAGGCAGAGCTCCTCACTAACACTCTACAAAAGAAACCCTGACGAGTGGATGGGAAACAGGAAGTTTACCCTGGGGATCACTTTCAGTGGCTCTGCTGGACAGAGGCACAGAGAGCTAATCTAAGGGGGCAGCGAAAGCCAACACATTCTTGTTTGGCTTATCAATGCCTTTGGGCAGATAGCCTAGTACCTACTTATGAACCTATGTGCAGACCAGAGGGACCTGTGTAGTTGTGAGGGAAAGGTACTGTCAGCAGATTCAGATTAGGCATTGTTACAAGATGAACACTACATTTCTACACAGGTACAGTACACACTGTGATATTATACAATTTGCTGTCCTTCACCATAGATGTGCACTTGTGTGCATTACTACATCCCACCAACTACTGCATTTTGCACTGACATATGCATCTAGAGACTCTGTAGAAGACAGATTAAATGCTACCACATTACACTGATGTGCACTTTGGCCTTACCTGGATGCTTCTCACCTATTGCCTGGATGCCACCTACCTACACAACTGCTCATTCCCATGTTTGAGTTTGTATGGGGGCTACCCCAAAGTTGTTAAGGAGCTCCTCTTTCACCATAAATGGGGCCTGTGTGGCTGGCCACCCACTGGTAGCAGTACAGTCCCCCACTACAGCAGCAGCCCCTTGCTCGTGATCATACTTGATTGTATGTGCATCCATTGTGGCCCAACAAGTTCACTCTGTGGATGATCTCATCTGACAGGGCAGTCTGCCCCTGCTGATTCTGCCAGCTAGGGCCAGAAAGGATGCCATAGTTTCAGATTACAGCTTCTGTGATGGCTGCTGACTCTGCATCGGTGTAAGGCATTTGCCGCTGCATGGCACCTGGAGGACATACACAGGAAAACACATCACAGGACCTCATACATTGCCCAGTGTTCTTTACAGAGGCAGCACATGCATATGGACTATCATTAGCCACCACTTACAAACACATGATACCTCTGTACCTGGCAGTACTGTATGAACAGGCATTGTACTCCTGGTCCTGATGTGTCATGTTTCCCCCAATGAGAGCCAGTACATTGCATAAACCACCATTCATCATTCACATTTGTGTAGAGGGATGACACTGGCCATGTTCTTTGCAGATGGGATGTCAATGGTGCTCAGGCTTTGCTTGCATACAGTGTGTAATGGAGTTGGAACCATATGCAGACAGAAATGGTATCAGGCCCCAAGGGAACTTGTTTTTGTCAACTTTGATTAGGCAGTTTGGACCTGATCCATGATGATGGGGGGGGGGTGCATGTGCTGTGCATATCCACCTATACTGATGGTGATCCAGGGTGGTGATGTCTGCCCTAAAGCTGTCTGCAGCAGGTTCGCTGTAGCTATGGTGTGTGTGTGTGTGTGTGTGTGTGTGTGTGTGTGTGCATGTGCTGTGACTGACCACCATTACAGGGTTGGTGCCTCTGAGACTGCAGACATATGTGAAGATGGCCTTGTGATTGACCTTAGTGGATGTGTCCAATTTGTACTCATAGTTAGCCTTACAGTAATCTACCTGTGACCTATTATGCTCATTCAGACAACGGTTGACATGCTGCCCATTTGGTGCCTGCTACTACTTTGCCCTGTACAACCAATATAGCATAAAATTATGTGCTTTGTGCATTGATGCTACCCAGCAAAGGGATTTTCTCTACTTTGGTGGAGGCAGGTTTTACAAGTAAGTATTTCTGAGGCCATACAGCTGTGATCATATATCTGTTTGTAGTAGGCATGGACACAGTGTCAGAGCACAGTTAGCCACATCTACAATTTCAACGTGATACTCATGCTTATTATACTACCCATGTCTGTGTCAGGGCAATGACACCAACAGTAGCTGTAGAGGTGTAACTCTGTTAGATGCACAGAAACTAAGGTTACACACATGTACAACATGTACAGCTTATTCACTTGATGTTTTGTATCCCATGTCAGTTGTTATGAGGCAGCCAAGTACACCTACTCATACATACATATGGACAGGTAATCCCTGCTATACATTTGCGTTCCATGTCAGTATGGCACATTGCAATGGCAGTCTTGCTACTCAGTCAGTCATGTCAACCAGTTTGGTCATGACATCTGTATGACAACCCACATACATGGTGGGCTATGGGCCACAATTAGTGACACTTTCTTCATATTACTGTAACACACATATGTCATTTGATAGTGCAGTAGCCTTTGCATTCACCCTGAAGGATATCTGATGCTCATATGGCAGGCAGAGAGGTGAAAAGCTAAGTGTGTGGTAGTGAGGGTAGGAACTGTTAATGTTGTGAGTATGACTGGTATGGGGACAGAGCTAGCTGATATGCTGGACAGGGGAAAGGCAGATATATTGTGTGTGCCAGAGACCAGATGGAAGGGGTGTACAATGGTGTGTATTGGAGTCGGGCACAAATAGTTCTATCTTGGTGTATCTGGGAGGGGAAATGATGTAGGGGTTAACCTGAAGGAACATTATGCCAAGAGTGTTTGTGGCGGTGATAAGACTGTTGGGTAGAGTGATGTTCAGGAGGCTGGGAGTTGATGGTGTAATGTTGACAGTTGTTAGTGCACTTGCTCTGCTAATTGTGTGTGTGATGGATGAGACATACATACTTTGGTGTAGTTGAATGCAGTGGTGATTCATGTACCCAAGGGTGAGTGAGTGGTAACTGGAGCAGATTTTAATGAGTATGTTGGTGAAGGGGACAGATGGGATGCAGGTGGAGCTGTTTGAAGGGGATTGGTAACTGTAAAGTGGTGACAGGGGAAAGTGTAGTTAGGCAGCATGGAAGGTTGATCTGTGGGACAACATTGATGATCAAGAAGAGGGGTAAGAATGTGAGGGCAGCACCATGGATCAAATGGTAGATAGTGAGAAGGGGTGATTGTGAGGTTGAGTTCAGGGAAGAGTTAAGACAGGCAGCGGGTGGCAGTGAAGAGTTAGCAAATATCTGAGTAACTACATCCGAGCTAGTAAGGGAGATGAGTATAACAGGGCTTGGTGTGATATCTGCACAGAAGAAGGACAAGGAGACCTGGTGGTGGCATGAGAAAGTACATCGGATTATACAGAGAAAAAGGTTGGCCAAGGAGAAGTGGGATTATCAGACAGATGTAGAAAGTAGGCAGGTGTATAGGGAGATGGGGTGCATGGCAAAGAGAGTGGTGGCAAAGGCTGAGGATGGGGCATCTGAAGGGTTGTATGTAAGGTTGAACACCAAGGATGGAAGATAGGACCTGTACCAATTGTCGTGATAGAGGCATGTAGCTAGGAAGGATGTGCAGCAGATAAGGCTGAGAAAAGATAATGGTGGAACTGCACTCACTAGCGAGGAGAGTGTGTTGAGCAGGTGGATGGGCTGATGAATGAAGATAATTTCAGAGTGAGAAGGTTGGATGATGTGGGTATGGTGAATCAGGATGTGCAACAGATTATCAAGAGGGGAGGTAAGGATAGCTATGATGAGGTTTAAGACTGGAAAGGCTGTTGGTCCAAATGATATACCTGTGGAAGCATGGATGTGTTTAGGACAAATGGCAGTGGTCTTTTTAACCGGATTGTTTACTGTAATGTGAGAGGATGCATGCAGAGTGGATGAAATGTGTTTGGGTACTGATTATGAGAATAAGGGTGGTGTGCAGACCTGTAGTAACTACAGAGGGATAACATTGATCAGTCACAGGATGAGGTAATGGTAAAGGGTGGTGGAAGCTAGGCTAAGAAGGGAGGTGAAAATTACTGATCAGCAGTATGGTTTCATGCCAGGATAGAGCAGTAGAGATGTGATGTTTGCTCTGAATGTTGATGGGGACCATACAGCAAAGGTCAGACATAGCTGTGTTGTGTCTTTGTGGACTTATAGACAGCATATGACAGAATGCCTAGAGAGGAGATGTTGTATTGTATGGGGTCAGGTGTGGCGGAGGAATCCATAAGAATGCTACAGGATATGTACAAGGCTAGTGTGACAGCAGTGAGTTCTGCATGGGTAGTGACAGGTGTGTTTATGGTGGAGCTGAGAGTACATCAGGGATCAGCTATGAGCCCTTTCTTATTTGCAGTGGTGATGGATAGGTTGATAGACATGATTAGACAGGAGTCTCCCTAGACTGTCCTGTTTGCAGATGACATTGTGGTCTGTAATGAGAGTAGGGAAGAGGTTGAGGGGAACCTGGAGAGGTGGAGGTATGGTCTAGTGGGGGAGGAAAGAAGGTCAGCAGGACTAAAAATATATGTGTGTGACTGGGAAGGAGGATGGAGGAATGGTGAGGATGCAGAGAGTACAGTCTGCAAAGGTGGATAGGTATAAATACTTGGGAACAACAGTTCAGAGTAATGGCGAGTGTGGGGGAGAGGTGACGACATGTGTACGGGCAGGATGTGGGTGGTGGGGAAGAGTGTCATGTGTGATTTGTGACAGACAAGTACCATTAAGAGTGATAGGGAAGGCCTACAAGAGGGCAGTGAGACCAGATATGTTATATGGGTTGGAGACATTGGCATTGAAAAAAGAGGCACAAGTCAGAGCTGGACATAACAGAGTTACTGATGGTATGATTTGCACTGGGTGTGGCCTAGCAGTGTCACTGTCGGTATTGTGCAACACACTCCAGTAGTGGTCATAAGGGAGCCATCCTTTCCTGGGATGGCTCAGTGCCCTAACCTGTGTTCTCTCACTGCAGACACAGTTTCTATGCCCATAGGTTCTGCTCAGCAATGTGTCAGCACAGCATGTGTTGCTGAGACATAATATTGTTTGAACTTTCTATTTTCCAAATTTACATGCCCCCTACTACATTCCATTATATGATTAATTGTTTGACATAGCTGTGTTTATTTGTTTTCAGTTCAGCTGGTATACTCCATCAGTCTCAGTGTGTGTGTGTGTGTGTGTATGTGTGTGTGTGTGTGTGTGTGTGTGTGTGTGTGTGTGTGTGTGTGTGTGTATGTGTGTCTCTCTGAGAAAGATGTAGGATATATATCTGTTTTGTATAGGCAGCATCTTGCCTTTAGTGGGTAATGCACATGAGCAGCTGATGGCCTGTGCACCAATTGGACTCCCCCATTTGCTAATTGCATGTGGAACAGCTGTGGTATCATTCCCATACCCAATAGCATGGAAACACACTCCTATAACTGAGTACTTCATGTGGGTGTTGCCCCTTTTCCTTGCCTGGGAGGAGTACTTCATGGAGGTGTGTGACAAAGAGCATCACAGAGTGTAGTTGGGAATACCTCTTACAACAAACACTGTGGAGACAGCCCAACAAACTGGGGGAGAATGTTTCAGACATAGGGACAGAATGTAAGTATTGCTGTTATACACTTGAATTAATGCTAGTTTGATAGGGTTTGTGTGGATATGGCTGCTCTGCATGAATTTAAGTCTGATAGTGTTATGTGGTTGACATAACTTCCAAATGTAGGGCTATCTGCAGACTGGCCAGAGTTTGGACTCATATTTGGTGTGTTACTCACACCTTTTTGGCCTTGGAAATGCAGTAGCATACTCTGAGGATTGCAGTCAGTAAATAGTAACATACATGTGTGTTACTGACTTCATATCCCTCAGAACATATATGTTACAACAACCTTGTTACACCAGCAACTTTCTCAGTTTATGACAGCAATATGTCAATGATGCCCCTGTGTTTAGGCCTCTGCCCCCAAATATGTCAGGCTTTGTCCAGATGTCATAGTGTAAGAGGTGTATAGGTGTAGTATGTCATTGTATAGTAACTTCATTCCAGATATCATCTGAGTGATGTATCAGACTGCCAGACATGTTATGTGTAGAAGGCCTTATATATGAGGACAAAGCCTGGACATTCTGTAGGACTCTATACAGTTGAGCGGACTGTGTATTTCTGTCAATTGTTGACAGACTGTCAGGATTGTGCAGCAATGTATTCTGAATGTGTTATTTGGCCTGTGTAGGGTGGGTAGATCTAAGTGTTGAGGGTCCTTTTCTATATGACCTTGCATGCTACTCTAGCTTCTGGTGCTCTATCAGGTGTATATGTTTGTAGAGGCAGACTGAGACATGTCCCATACCACAGTCAGGCATCAGACTACTCTGTGAATTGGGCCAGTATATATAGGGGTAGCGTGTGAGTGGCAAACATGCTAATGGTTTTGTTCACACATTCCATATACTCTACTGTTCCTGTGGCTTACCAGTATGTCACTTTGAATGTGGTGAGATTGGTTCTGGGTATGCACTTACACACTGGTGTCTGTTGGTCAGTGGTGTTACATCCCTGTAGTGCCTGATATATTTGCAATTACAAGTGTATTCCCCCATAGCAAAATTGGGCTTGTGTTGCATCAGTCTGCCTGTAGTTTAGACAGTACTTGGTGACATGCCTAGCAGCTCAGTGTAGTTTCCCTACTGTGATGTTATGTCCCGATATTTATCAGATGTACTGTTGCCTGTTCTCCATACATGTTGTATATGACACATCAGTGGGATGATGTGAAAATGTAAGTCAGTGAATAGTGGGGAGAAATTTGGTTTTGGACTTGGGCTATCCCAGTCAATATATGTTACAATAGACAGGAGGGTGTTACTGCATCAACTGTGTCACCTTATCTATTCCAGTAGTTGGGATATGTTCCCAGTTTCATGGCTTTACACCCCCCACGGTCAGGCTTGGTCCAGATTTGTTGTACTAAGGGAGTTCTGAGCATACCTCTTGACTGGCCAAATTGTTTCAGACTGTCCAAGATTATTGCTCATATGTATGTTCTTGTTCCATAGAATCATTAGTTTAATTTCTGTGGCAAACCACTGTGATGATGTGAGGATTTCTGTCTGTAAGTGATGACATATATTTCAGTTTCAGAACTCACATCCTTCTGGACATGTATGCTGACACAAACCCTGTTACTGTAGGAACATTCTACACTTATAACTGCAGTATGTGCATTATGTCCCTGTTCTTGGACTGTTGTCCCCCCCATATTGACAGCCTTTGTCCAGACTAAGAGGTGTAGAGGTATGATGCTGGGTATGACTGCACTACATGTTATGAGCATATATATATATATATATATATATATATATTGATATATATATATATATATATATATATATATATATATATATATATATAAATATATATATATATATATATATATATATATATATATATATACATTATATAGATATAGATATATATCTATATATCTATCTATATATATATATATATATATATATATATATATATATATATACACACACACACACACACACACACACACACACACACATATATATATATCTATACATACGTTTATATAACAATACATATGTATATATTCTATACGTATTTGTTTTATATGTATAGCTCCATATATCTGATGTATATACTTTTTAATCTTTATCTATCACCATACACATCTATATGTGTATATTTATATACACTAAACATGACTGATTCCACAGTGTTTGTTCAGCACTATTCTGTACATGTTCTGAATGATATATTTGAAAAAAAAAAACATTCCTTATTATAGCTCAGATGGTGTAGTGGTAAATTGCTCTGACTATGTGTGCAGGGTCCTGGGTTCAAATCTTGGCAAGGCTGATTGTTTTGTTGCTGGCAGAACAGTGGCTGATGGAGACAGGGTGATTAAGGCAGTTTTAAGGAGTTGTAAGCAGGTTTGCATGGGTTGGTGTGATGGCAAGCGATGCCAACACACAGTTAAACGGGAAAGTGCTTAATCTGTGTAGGCATCACTTAGCATTGAGCAAAGTCACTTACTGCCGCTTACTGCTTCTTATTGCAGCTTACTCCTGCTTATCCTGTGTTAATTTCGTTAAAGGAAAAGAAAAAAGGGGTGTTAGGAAAGTTGTGAAAAGGGGTCATGCAGGGGAAAAACAATATGAAAGATAGCTAGGGATGTGCAGGATGGGGGTAGGGAAGGTCCATAGCTGTCCATGTCTGATACAGCAACAGCTGTGCATTTGTACAGAATTTGGGGGTGAATTTGGACACTCAAATCCCTGAGAGGGGGTGAGAACAACAGTAATGTGTTAAGCCAATTAGATCAGATTATATGGGTCCAGTGGACACGTGTGAAATGGACAGCTATGTATGGGGCAACATTTTTTGTGGGAACAGATTGCCCTTTTTTTTTTTTTTTTTTTTTTTTTTTTTTCTTTAACAAGGTGAGAGTGGAATGTTGAGGAACAATAGTAGGTATATTTGGGGAGGTAGGTTGGGTAAGAAGACAGACAAGACAGACAAAACAGCAGATAGGGGCAGTATATGACACATGTGGGGGTAAAAACCTTGGATGGGGAGGGTGGTTGGGAATTGGATGCCCACGAGCCCCCAAATTGATACAGTGGGACTGAGGTGTTCACCCATGGGCGGTCACCACTACACCTTCATGGCTCCAAAGGTGGCTGTGCTGGGGACTGAGCAGTAGGGGCATGCTGACCCTCAAGATACACCATGCAGCCCTCAAGTTGGCATAGCAGATCTCTGAACTCCTTTCAAAGCTCACTACGCACCAATCCCCAGACCTGACAATGGGTGACAGTGTCCTGTCCGCGCCTGCTCCCGGGAGGGGACGGGCCCCATCCCCTGAGGCAGTTCCACCCAAAGGTGGTGCAGGACAGGCAGATGAGGAGATCCTGGGATTGGTCCCAGATATGCTGAGGCTTGGTGCCATGGCCAGTTAAGGCAGGCCAGGCAGATCCACTGAGATCGGCCTTCCCAGACGTGCTATGCTGTTGCAGTTTTATAACATATGTTGGTTAGTCATGAAAAATACATTCCAGGATTAGTTATAACAGCATGCATAGGTATTCTCATTAACCCATAACAACAGATTTGGAACAGTTGCATAGCAAACAGAACACATGCATATATGGAACTACAGTGGGCTTTATAACAGCATGCAGGTTACACTGATAGCAACAGACCACCAATGATAGTATTTGAACAGGGAACATTAATAGTCAAATGTTTAAATATTTGTAGAACAATAGGGCACATGTCCCAACAGTAGGTTTGGTGAAAAACATACCCATTGATTTATGTGTTTAGATCACTGGTGCAGATAGGGTGGGGGAGAGATGTCAATTAACAACTGTATAAGCTTCAATTGCTCACAACTTTAATGATCATTGCTGTAATCATTAGTCTCCAGGTATTACCTCACTTTACATCAACCTATGGCCTTGGGTTTGTCAGTGGCATGTTTGTACACAGTGCATAATTATAGCCTTCTTACTGCTAATTTATACCTTTTTTTACCTGGCAGACCTGTGGAGGAAGTTTCTGTCAACACTACCTGACTGTTTCTACCCATATTGACATAGTCAGGGTTATATATGCACACCCATTCTGTGTGTGTGTGTGTGTGTGTGTGTGTGTGTGTGTGTGTGTGTGTGTGTGTGTGCGCGCGAGCTGCCTTGATTTCCATTGGTCACCCTGGGTGTGGGTGGCAGTGACCACTAGCTGTGACAGTGTCACCCTGGGTGTGGGTGGCAGTGACCACTAGCTGTGACAGTGTGACACTTGAGGGACATTTCTTGGAGGAGACTACTTGGTGTATGTACTTATTTTGCTGTCATTTGCAGCTTTGGGATTGGACAGTGGGTGTTGTACACACTGTATAATTACAGCCAATTTATACTTTTTCTTACCTGGCAGACCTGTGGAGGAAGTTTCTGTTAACACTATCTGACTGTTTCTACCCATATTCACATAGTCAGGGTTACATATATGCACTTATACTGTGTGTGTGTGTGTGTGTGTGTGTGTGTGTGTGTGTGTGTGTGTGTGTGCGTGTGTGTGCATGCGTGTGTGCGTGTGTGCGTGTGTGGGTGTACTACTGCCATACTCTGCCTTGATTTCTATCAGTCACCCTGGGTGTAGGCGGCAGTGACCACTAGCTGTGACAGCGTGACACTTGAGGGACATTTCTTGGAGGAGACTACTTGGTGTATGCACTTATCTTGTTGTTATTTGCAGCCTTGGAGATGGACAGTGGGTGTTGTACACAGTGCATAGGTGCAGCCTTCTTACAGCTAGATATACCTTTTCTTACCTGGCAGACTTGTGGAGGAAATCTTTAACACTACCTGACTGTTTCTACACATATTCACATATTCCTGGGTGAAATTATGCATACAGCTTACTACCACTCCCGGGATTTGAACCGTGCCTGTTTGTGCAAAAAATAGACGAACGTTTGTGTTTCATCAGAATGTGCTATTGAGAAACTGCTGTCTTTTGTTTGACTATTTTCTGTGAAATACTCTCTTGGTTGTATAATCTGACCTTGTAATTCTGACAGTCATGTATGGCAGATAGTTCTTATACTATTCAGGTATTAGATCTTGGTCCATGGAACATTTCATATAGTTAATCTCCTGTTTTGCAACTCTACAATCTTTGTTAGATGAGCTTTGATTATTTACTGCTTTCAGAGCTATAGTTGCTGTGCAGAAACTGTACACATTTTTATTCATTCCACCACATACCAAAGTAAACACAACCAGTCCGGGGTTTTGACTTTTATTGACAGGTACTGGCACTTTTATTGATATATACTCTGCACATCACTATTACTCTGCTAATGTCTTATTTATTCAGTACAAACCATACCCATTTTTAAATACTGACAGGTGACATTCTACTCCTTTCTATTTATTTGCCCTGAATACTACAAGCTAAATTTCTACTCACCAGCCTTGCGATGCAGCCTTAGCAGCCTGCTGGCATGGGCATCCATGTTCGTGGCCCTCTCATCTGCAGCTGCACAGGAAAAGGAGAAACATTTATGCATACCTACCCATCACATACACAGGCTGGATTTTGGAAAACATTTACTGATACTGATACTTACACACAGCTGGGACATTCCACTCCCGTGCATCTTGGACCCACTGGTCCAAGAGCTCCCTTTTCCTACACTTCAAGTTAGCAAAGTGGTGCAGGACCTGTGGCACTGGTGAGATCATGTGTGAGACAGTTCCAGGCCTCTGCTTTGTAATGGGAGCCCTGGTACTGGTCTTGCAGCAGTTTCCGTTCATGGTCTTTTACTAGGAGTCCAACCATGACCTTAGGCTCCTGAATGCCCCAGCACTGCGCCCAAAAGTGCACACCTTCACCAACACCAGCCATAGTGCCTGCAGTGATGAACTACAACTGGTTATAGGCAATATTCCCACCTATGAGGTTTAAATTGGGTTGATTTCCCACACTTTGCTGCGATTGGATGGTTTTGAATATGCTGACCTAAGCTAAGCATCATGCAAACCCACTTAGCTAAAATAAGCATTGCTTAGACATGGCAAGCACTGCTTACCAGTGCATAAATCTGCTTAGCTACGCTAATTGTTGCTAAGCATACAAATGTAAGCAATGCTTACTCGGCTAAGCATAGCTGAGCACAATTTAGCATTGTTCAGCTTTCATTTTATGGACTATCAAAATTGTGGGGTTGATTCTTTATTAATGACATCTTATGATATGTATGTTTCCCTTCCATTACATCCCCCTGTGTGCTTTCATTACATTATATTCTTTTGTGGCTATACTGTATGGGACACTTGTGTTTATATGGGGATTTTACATCTATAGTACACTGACACCTCACATTTGGAACTGCTACACTACCATGGTTAACAAATATATATTATTCACTACCTATTTATAAAAAATATACTTTTAGTGCTGTTTTCACATATAAAAATGAATGGACTGCATTGGGGCTCGAACCATGAATGACTGCATGTTAAGCAAACACTCTAACCCTTAGACTATTTCACTTTGAGTGTTTTGGCTGTATGTTTCTATTTAGCTCCTTTGGATGTTTCAGCTATGGTATACATAGCTGCGCAATGGCACACCCGCTCAGCTACACTTAACTTTATTGGGGATGGAAAAAAATAAAATAAACGTGTTTTATTTTTTTTTATACTGTAGGGATATGCACATTGCTTTCTGCATCTTAGGGCAGGACATCTGGACATCTACAACTTACATGGGGGAATTGGTTTAAATGTTCCTCTCAGGAACATGCTTACTTATTTGGTGTGCCAGCATGTACACTGGCATACAGTTCTGGACATTATCTGTGCTGGACCATTGTGGGGAGGCTGTGCTTTTGTGTGGTTTTTAGTGTATTTTGTCCATGGACATTGTTATGTTATAACAGTGTCCACGGGCACTGTTAGTTGCTTTGGGATTGCCGTACAGCAATTCTAGAGTGCAGGGGGAGTGTGTACTGTGCGAGTAATGCTCGGACACATCCCCTGCACTCGTACATGGATCATGTCTGTGTGGAAAATACTGCAGCGCGCCTTCATTAATATGCAAGGCGCTGCTGTTCTACATGGACATGATCTGCTCCATGCAGGAATAGCACTATTCCTGCATGGAGTTCAATAAATCCCGGGGATAGATTAGATATAGATATATACAGTAGCTATAAATATAGATATATGCACATGCTGATGGACAACCTCAGAACATTAAAGTAAAAGCAATTTTTTTTTCATGGGGCAAACCCCCTTTCATCTCTCCATGTGGGGGTTGTGGCTGCCACACCCACTGCTATTTATAAATTTCAACTCCAAGATTGTACAATAACAGGCAAACGGCATATTCTCCAACACTTGTATTATAGCAGCCTCACTCAATTGTCAGTCAACTACCTGTTGACCAAATTGTGTCAACAAAACAGCTGTTAACTATTCTTAGAACTGACTGAAATGATAACTCCCATTTATATCCATACATGGGTACTTAACATTTGATCGAAGACTCATTTTGTCTAAACTCAATATATCTAAGAATCTGAAACTCATTTAAAAGAGATTTAATCTAATCACATTTGTAGAAAAAATAGAACGTGATTTAAGGAATTACAAGCCAAATTAATCTAGTACACCATTTTTACCTTCCTAATGTCTACCCACAAATTTTTGTTTGCACGTCAACAATGATTCATTGTGTGGTGTTGTTTTCTCTTTTCTCTGCAGTTGTGTGACTATGGAGTTAGTATATTTCAATAAGGGGGTGAGACTAAAATTGTAGGAGGATTATTTGTTCTATATGAAAGTTTTGTTGAAATATAATTCTATTAAATGTGTTTTACATTACATTTTTAGATTTTTCATGATTAGATGAAAGGTTCTTAGATGTAATGCATTATATATATATATATATATATATATATATATATATATATATATATATATATATATGGATTCACTTCATAACACTGAAACTTCAAAATACTGAAAATGACAAAACTTCATAATACTGAAGACCAAAATACTGAATACTCAAAACACTGAAACTCAAAATACTGAAAGCACATATTATGCCTAAACTCAGCTTAAACAACATAAATCATAGCAATTTCTACAAAATATATGCAGGGGGGCAACCCCTCCTGCACCCCCCACACCCCCTGCTAATTATATATATCTACTCCAAGATTGCACTTAACTATACTATGTGCAATCTTGGAATTATGGAGTTTCTGTGGGTATTTTGTCAGGGTTTAGTCAAGGATTATTTGGCCCAGGCTTTAGTAAGGAGCTAATGGAGCTCCAGAACGTTTTAGGGTTTTGTTTATGGAGGTTTTGTAGGGTAAGGTAGTGATCTTTTTTGTCTTTTATGACTAGTCACTTTACTTGATTACGGAGTTGTTTATATTTTGTCAAGTCAGTGTAAGTTTTTGTTTTTTTTGCCAACGTTTCCATGTTTTATCTTTTGTGGTCATTAGCTGTTTAGTGGGTTTTGTGACCCAGGTGGCGTAATTAGTTTTTACTCTCCTTAGAATGAGTGGTA
The DNA here is from genome assembly GCF_019279795.1 of Protopterus annectens. Classification (NCBI taxonomy): domain Eukaryota; kingdom Metazoa; phylum Chordata; order Ceratodontiformes; family Protopteridae; genus Protopterus; species Protopterus annectens. Next base: position 1,703,518,474 of record NC_056741.1, on the reverse strand, counting down.
CTTGATCATCTAGGACCAATACATACATACATATATATATATATATATATATATATATATATATACACACACACACTATATACTATACTATAGTATATAGTATATATACTATATATAGAGGTATGTATGTGTAGATATATATATATATATATATGTATGACAAAGGTTATGCAGTTTGGTGTAAATACCCTTGTTATCTGTATGCTATAAAAGCATCATCTTAAGGGAAGTTGAGATAATTAGAGACTTGGGAATTAATCTTGATAACAGACTAGGTTTGGGGACAAATCTTTTAGGCATTATTAGGAGATGTTTTTAAGAAATTGGTAACATTTTAAGGACAATAACATGCAGAGTCATAAATGTTATGTATCCCTTTTATAAAACCATAGTACACTCCATTTTGGAATATGGGACTGTTCTTTGTTCATATAGCTGTTCCCAAGTGCAGTGACTGGAGACAGTCCAGAGATTTTTCTCTAGGCAAATCAAAGGAATGTGAGAACAAAAGTATACTAGCAGGATAGAAGCTTTGTCACTCTGCACTATAAATTATAGATTTATTAGGGGTTGATAATGATGTATAAGTGAATACATGAGGAGGCTTTGATGTTAGTTTAGGAATTTGTGGAGGGGCAGCTTTTAAAAAGTATAAATACATTGATCATGATCAGAAAGCAAAAAATTGGTAGATATTAAATAATATTATGTGTTCTACAAGCTTAATGAACTATGTAGCTTTAAAGTGAAATAGATGAACAGTTGAGTTATTCTTACCAAATTGATTAATTGTATAATTGATTTATTTGATAAAATACTTTGTATATAAATATTGGATTGGATAGAATTAATTGATTTATAAACCTGAAGAAGCGTACCTTGGCAGTACGTGAAAGCGCTTGTTTCGATAATAAAAGACAATATTTTTACTATCGTGGTGACTTCTACTTCATTCTGTTTGCTGCTACGTGGATTTCCTTTTTTGGTAGAAGTCTTTGGATGGTAGTATCCTGTTTGTATTCATTATTTCCGTTGTTCTTCTTGGAATTTTCTACCTTCACACGATGGAAACACCTACAATTGAACTTGACTACAATCCTGTAATTAGGAGTAATGCCAGTGATTGGAACAATATTTTTCATCAACGTGACAATCCATTATTGAATTTAGAATTACATCTTCCTACCACCTCAAGGAAAACAGGTATCGTGGAAAATCTCAAAGAATTTTATAATGGTCTTAGAGAACTTGAAAATGATTTATATAAACTACATAGACTAATTTGGCAGAGAAGGCATTTAGAGGCATGCCTTCATTTCCCTGTAATACCTCGAGGCATGCGAATTTTATGTATGCCCACCTATGGAGATAGTCACCCTGAACTTTTGAAAAAATGGCAACAATTGAACATAGACTTTAGTAATCAATATATAAAACTTTTAATTGATTACTTTACTCCCATTGAAAATGAGTTAGTTATAAAAGTGGAGGCTTTGCATAAAGATCTACTAAATCAATATAAGGGAGAAGTCTATGAGAGAAAACTTGATGCAATGTTTGTACAGGTCATCGCGTATAGTGATAGACTACAGCAATTAAAATACAAAAAACTTCAGAGAGACTATCATGACTTTTTATCTGGTCAAATTTTTGTTTGGCCAAAATATGGTAATCAATCTAATGCTCGACAAAATCATCTGCCTTATGCTGATAACAGTACTGTTAATGTAATAGACCCCACGGAGTCTTTAAATTCGACCAATGCAGAGATGACATCATTGTCAAATACCAGCAAGCAAGATGAGTTGCCAGTAAGCGAAACGCCACCACCGAACCAACAAGCTCTAAGGGAACCACTCTCCCTTGGAGCGAGACCAAAACTTGGTACAGGTTTAGTTCCAAGTACTTTTTTACCGTTACCAGTGGAATACAGAACCCGAGTATCAACGCGGTCCAACAGTCGAGGAAGAAGGAAAAAGGAAGTACTCGGAGGAGACCACTGAGGTAAGGAGAAAGAACAGGAATTGAGGCAACTGGTGTTCAATTTTTCGAGTCATGAACTGACTATGCACAAAATAAATCTTCTGAACAAAGGACTTTCCTTTATTCCATCTCAGGGTAGTAACTTTTCAGAAGTTCTCATTGATTTACATCTCTTTGCGAGAACTTTAACATTGAAATTACTGTTTAAAGACATCAATATGCCTAATTCCAATACTGGCGGAAAATTTAAATGTAAAAGTATGTTTATACCTGCCCTTCAGCCGAATATTGAATGTTTTGTAAGGTCATGTGAACAAGATTTGTATGTTTATTTTTCTGAAGGTAAATCTAAGCAGGTGTTTCACAATTTAAATATAAATGAGAAATCTTCACTTAAGAACTTACAGCAGGATGAGAATTTAGTATTTAAACCAGCTGATAAGGGTGGAGGTATAGTGGTAATGGACTCCACCCTATATACTAAATTAATGCTTGATATGTTGAATGATGATGTTGTCTATAAACGTATAGAACATAAGCAGTTAATATACACTGTGAAACAGGTCCAAGATACTTTATATGATCTCTTAATGTGTAGACAAATTCCTAAGGAATTATATGAATATTTCTTGGTGGATCTCCCCCTTATTCCTGTGATTAAAGGCCTTCCTAAAGTACATAAAGGGGTTTTTCCCCCTCCTTTACGGCCAATAGTATCTGGTGAAAAATGGGTAACTGAGAATATCTCCCGCTATATTGAATCTAAATTGGGACCCTTAGCCAGAAATATACCTACCATTTTGAAGGATACTCATGAACTATTAAAAGATTTACAATCTTTAGCTACATATAATGCTATACTTCCATCAATTATTTTGGTATCATTAGATGTCAAAAATCTTTTTACAACCATTCCCAATGAATATGGGATTGAGGCCATCAGGGAATTTATACATGCAGATGGAACACTTGATAATGCCTCCCAAATACTGATATGTACACTTTTAGAGATAGTCTTGAATAATATCTTTTTATTTCAAGACACTATATATGTACAGACTTGGGGAGTAGCCATGGGTACCCCCTGTGCGAACTCTTATGCTAATTTAGTGATGTACCAGTGGGAATGCAGGTTTTTGTTTGACAGTGTATTCTCTAAATATATTTTATTATATAGACATTTTGTAGATGATATATTAATACTTTGGAAAGGAGATGATGAATTATTGAGACACTTGGTTCCTTATTTAGAATCGACAACTGACTTTCTGAGATTTACCATGGAGAAATCTGTTAATAAGATAGATTTTTTAGATGTTACTGTCTCTAAAGAATTGGATGGTACAATTTTCACTACTTTATTTAGGAAACCTTGCTGGAGAAATGCAATATTACACTATAATAGCATGCATCCACGTCACATATTTACGAATATTATTAAGAGCCAGTTTCTGAGAATATCGCGTTTATGTAGTAATAATAAGGATAGAGATACACAAATAAATTCAATAGAGAGGTTCTTTATCGAAAGGGGATATCCAAATTCTCTGATTAAAGATGTAAAATGTTTAACTTTTTGCTCTAGACCCCAGATTAATGAAAGGCAAAGAACAAAAAATTTATGTAGAACATATTGGTATGACACCAAGGTGGCTTTTACAATCAGATATACCAATGACATCAAACATATTAACAACATCATTAGAAGAAACTGGAAGATATTGTTATTAGATACACAAGTGGCAGAGGTTGTTGGTAATAAACCTATTTTTAGGTATAGAAATAGTAAAAGCTTGAAGCGACTACTATGTATTGAAAAACTGAATAGACCTATGTTGGATCTCAGACAGTCTCTGAGACATGGAACATATGCATGTAATAGATGCAATATGTGTAATTTTATTTCTAAAGACCAGCAATTGACTGTACCACATTTGGAATATACATTTACACCTAATTTTTATGCAACGTGTAACTCTAAGAATTTAATATATCTAGCTACCTGTGTTGCATGTGAGGCGTATTATGTAGGGTTAACATCTAGGAGGTTAAAAGATCGTATCTATAACCATAGTTATGATATGAGAAAAATTGTTTTAACAAATGCCTTGGCTAAACATAGATATGCGTTCCATGACCATGATTTTAAATTTAGGGTACTACAGATAATAAATGAAAGTAAACGCGAAGGCGATAACATGGGCTATTTAAAACTGGTTGAATTCAATTGGATTCTAAGGCTGAGAGCACACATTGAACCAGGATTAAATCAGGCAGTAAGCATAAAACCAGTATTGGCTAGGCGCAGATGAATTATGGGCATTGTTTTTTATTAATAACAACACGCCACAACACTTGAAACATTTTTTAACATATGTAGTTAGCCTCTATGAGTGTTTTTTGATATTTTGGATAATGCGTTGTATTATATAATTATGATTCCTTATGCTGTGTGTTTTTATATTTGGAATTATGAAGGAATAGTATATAATTTTAGTTTTAAAGTAATAATTTTTTATATATATATACTTTTGTAAATACTATCTAATTATGTTAAAATTTTTTTAGCGACATATGAATTACAAGATGCAGATTCGGTTGCATACATTTCTGTATCTATACAGTTTATATGGTAAATAAGGACTGTATTTAGGCATTTTATAATGATAAGTAATATTTTATGTTAATTTTCATTATATACTTATATTCATATTACATCAGTTTATTCTGCCACATTTTATTATGTGTTCTACAAGCTTAATGAACTATGTAGCTTTAAAGTGAAATAGCTGAACAGTTGATAAGTTATTCTTACCAAATTGATTAATTGTATAATTGATTTATTTGATAAAATACTTTGTATATAAATATTGGATAGAATGAATTGATTTATAAACCTGAAGAAGCGTACCTTGGCAGTACGTGAAAGCGCTTGTTTTGATAATAAAAGACAATATTTTTACTATCGTGGTGACATCTACTTCATTCTGTTTGCTGCTACGTAGATATTAAATAACGCAAGACTAATATGGTTAACTGTTCTCATTATAGTGCTGATAAATGGTGGAACTTACATCCAATTATAATAAGGAAGAAAGGTACTTTAATCCAATTTAAACATAGTTTGGATAGCTGGGTGGGGAGGGCATTTGATCATTGATTTTCTTAGTGGCAATCTTTTTAAGGCCTCTTAAAGCAAAATGAATAGAAGCAGAAGAGGTACTATTATCTGAAACATTGTAATTCAGCAGGAAAGAAAGCTCCTCACTCAGCCATGGGAGGTATAAGATTTCTATTTATAACCCTGATCTCTTTGTTGATAGTTATCTCTTTCATTAAATCACAAGCTTCTTGGGACAAATATCTTGAGAGTATATATATATGGTCTTTATTCAAAACACTTTCTAATATCATGTGTACACATGTTTTTGAAAGAGTCCTAGTAAGGGGTGTAAAGGAGGGTGGTATATATACTTTTACTAACTAAACGCAGGCCTGTCCTTTACTGAGGACTCCAAAACACCAAATACGTGGGTCTTGTATGCTGTTGTAAACCTCTCATCCACCTCTTCTTCCTTCTTTGGGGGAGCTGGAAACTGCTTCCACTGAATGGGTTGAATTCAGCATCTGTACTGGATTAGCTCCCAACCAGTTGGTAGGAACAAATGTAACAGTGTTCATGGCACTGTTTTGTGTTTCTAAATTATGAAAACCAGCTAGGTTGCCAGAAGGGCATTCAAGCTTTTGCATTAATGCTTTTACTGACATGGTTAATTCACTAAAAGTTGAGTTTGGGTAGGAAACTCCAGTGTTGCTGTTACTGCTGTTCATAGTAAAAACACTTCCAAATAACTTGGGACTGCTCATGGTGCACTGTAAAACCAAGAATCCACTAAAAGTGCCCAGCCAAAACCAAGACAAATAAACAAATAAATCTTCTGAGGAGAGCAGATCAACCCCTGTATAAACACTGTCTTTATTAAGTATAATAAAAACAGTTAAGCGGTTTTGTCCCTATTCCTTTGGGACTTCATCATAACTAAACCAGTGACAGTTATAACATCCTGATATATCTAACCAAAATGGTAAAACAGACAATCTTCTTCTTCTTCTTTCGGCTTTTTTCTCGGTTAGGGTCGCCACAGCGTACCACATGTCTGCTTATGATTGGCAGTGGAGTTTTACGGTGTTGAGTTGCCAGCCCAGCGCCCAACCTTCCATGGAATGATCAACAAAAATCAATTAAAATCAATTAAAAATGCTAGTCATCCAATAAATATCTTACTGTTCTCATGAGACTCCTAAATTTTTAAAACGACAAGTTCATATTAAGAGAACAAGGGGGTTTGAATAATAGGGAGATTATGCTGATTAGTTAAGTTTTCTGATGTATAGTTTAAAGTGACAGCCGCAGGTATTTTTTGTTTTGATTCTTTGTTTACATTTTTAGTGTGGCTTTCTGAATATGATCAACTTTGTTTGTGCTAGTTGGGGGAGGGGTGCCTTCAAGACGTTTCAGAGGTGTTGTCCAGATTCCCTCTCAAATAGCAGTTGTACTCACAACAGCAATCACTTAAGTCCTTGATTAGATGAGATTAGCTTGTGCATTTTATTGTTAGAGAAAAGTTTCCTTTCAGACATTTTATGACCTAACTGCTACCTCTACCACCTCTCTTAAAAGCATATGAATAAAGCAAGGCTAAAATATTAGTGAAAAGAGCTTACTGTTTCTTTCATTGCATATCTCATTTTGTGTTGATTCTGAATGCTTTTTGACTGCAATGATTTTATCAGTGGTAGAGAGCTACTACTTCAAGATTCTCTTGCAACTCAGCTAAGACCTCCTTCTCCTTATTAGGTAAATTAGACTTATATTTAACATTGGAGAATTCTCTCCATACTTCCTTCTCAACTATTTTTTCAAAGTTCTTTAGTTGAGGATGTAGGGGTGGGTTGTAAGTGCTTTTACGCCTCAGTTTACTAGCAACTTCATTACTTTTTGATGGAAACATCAAACCAAGGTTGACTTTCATAGTAAATATTCTTAAATCCATTATAGTTTTTGTAAGGTTATGTTTCTTTTGAGATATAAATTTTAAGCCTTTAGATAAGAGACTAAAATGTTCCTTAAGTTTAACACTACTAAAATTAATTATACTAAACTCTTCACATGTGTATTTTTTCTCATTTCCTTCATCAACACAATTTGATCGGAAGAATGGGGATGAGGTATACTCTCTCTGTTCAGTACCCCCCCCCCCAGTAAAAATTTTCTTGCTGATAATTTTTATTATTTCTTATTCTTTCAGATCTACGCAGTTCTGGATAGTCAGAAAAGTCATCAACAGCATGTACGCTTTCATTCTGCCTAAAACTTTTAAGCTTTGAATAACTAATATTATTTCTGTATTCATTAGTGTCACACTCTAATTTCCTTAATTTCCTCTATATCAATTCTTCACATTTATCATCAATTTCCAGGCTAACTTTGTAATATTTTTCCTTCTCAGTGGGTATAGTAAAAATCAAGTCATTTTAATACAATCATTCAGTTCCTCTATCTCTTTCTGAATTCCTTCTTTTATTCTATCATTTAATTTAATAATTGCTTTTAATATTTCGAGTCTACATCCATTGAAAATATCTAATAATTCTTTATGAAAACTACTCCCAACTTGGATGTTGTTTGGATACTTCCAAACACGCAGTCCCTTAGGGACAATTCCCCCAACAATACATTCCTTAATTCTATAAATATATATGAATATATATGTATATATATATATATATATATATATATATATATATATATATATATATATATATATATATAAATTATATAAAAATTTGCTTAACTTAAAGACTGTTTTAGAAAATGACTGGAAAAGGAAGGAAGGGAAAAGGAGAAGAAGAAAGACCTATAAATGTGGTCACTGCTCTCAATGTGGAAATAAAGCAAATACTGATCAGGTATTTATAGGGACATATAGGGATAGGTATTCATAAGTAGGGGCAGATTGATTGAGGGCAAAGACTACTTTAATTGTGAAACGTCTGGAATAGTGTACCTGGCTACCTGTGTGGAATGTAAATCCTTCTATACAGGAAAAACTGAGCGTAAGTTAAGGAGAAGGATCTACGAGCATAAATATGATATACAAAACAAAAAAGAAACAAATGCTCTATACAAGCACACCAAGGTATGTTGTTGTTGTGTCTTTTGGCATTTCCCGGTTAGGGGTCGCCACAGTGGAACTCCGGTCCGCTAATGATTGGTAGTTGATTTTTACGTGCCGAGTTACCAGCCCTGACGCACAACCTTCAACAAAGGTACACCCATTCACGCATGTCTCCATGTAGAAGACGCTCTAGCTGAGAATTGAACCAGACAGCTTCTTACTGTGAGGCGACAACGCTACCACAGCACCACCACCGCGGGGAGTGAATTTCTTATTTTTTGTGATGGAGCAAATAAAAAAGGAAGCATTGTGGGAAGAAAAAAATTGAATACAAGGAATTGTGATGGCAAATCACTTTAGACGCTGGGACGCCCCCTGATTTAAATGATAATGTTTCCATTGCCCCACTACTTAAAATCAGATCTGCTACATTATCAATAGCAAAAGGAAACGTTTCCTATTTATGTGCATTCCCACAAAACGTCACTAGAGGGAGAATTTGACAAAGAAATACTAATAAGTTCACATAACATTTTAAATGCAAGCTTTTAAATTTTATATGTATTTTAAAATTGTACAAGGGATGTTGAATATTTAGTTGTATTTAGTCATTTTTTATTGTTATGCAGCTTTATTAACATTTGGAATGAAAATGTTCAAGTCTTTTAAGTATGTTTTTAATTTTATTTTATAAATGACAAGGCATGGGTTTTAAGCTTTTTTAATCAAATTTGTTTATTTAGTGTTGTTGATTGGATAGTTTAAATATTAATTGATATAAATATGTGTAGTTTGGTAAGAGTCTGCATCTGATGAAGTCTGTTTTAACTAGATGAAAACACTGAGTTGGTGAAGGGCGTTTATGTGCCTTTATGTGCTTTGATTTTAAACCTTGGAAGCTGCTTGTGTGAATTAAACTGGGATTTTTTTGCATCAAAGAACAATTGACTGCTGTATTTTCCTGTCAAGGGTACTTGTTTGGAGTTTATAGTTCCTTTTTGTACCTTTGCTGGCTTTTACTTGGTTTATTTAGGTTTAAGTTAAGCCTCATTTCTGATGTGTTTGTGTGTAATAAAGCTGCCTGAGCAGAACCCACAAATGTCTATCTGTTTTATCCTGACCAGACGAGCGACATATGGGAACTTTTCAGAGATGTAAAATGAACCTCTGTCTCCACTACCCCATCAAGGCAAATACATTTTCATCTCTTTTCACTGCTTCATCAAGCAGAATGGGGACCTTCTTATCTCATTTGGCACATGTTGAGTAATTCTTATTACCACTGAAAACATATATTATAAGAATTCTGAATTGTGAGTGAAACTTGAGATGAAAACTATCAACAATATTTTAAGTGATTCTGGATATGAGCACTGGATGCACAGGCTGTCATCTTGAGCAACAATTTAAAAACAAGGATCTGTGCAGGTAACTGCATACTCACTGTTTTTTCAATAACATATGTCAGATAATAGTAACAAAAAATAATTTGTCCTTAGTAACTGCCATATTCTGAACCAACATTTCTGAGTAATGTAGATGTCACTTAGTAGCTGGAGTAAAAGGATGTATACTGATTTAGGTGGTCATTATTGGTCAACATTTCAAAGATGCCTAAATTAGCAGAGCTTATATCAAAGGATGTCTAGCTTAGTCTGGAGAAATAAAGCAGAGTCAGCTAGTTAATGTGCATACTAATGCCCAAAGACTAGAAACTTTTCAAGCCCACAGTATTACTAGGGACAGCTTTAGTTGAAATGGTACCCTGGGAAAAAGGCTTCATATGCCCCCCCTCCCCACTGGCTATTCCACTATGCACACATTCCTCTTTGTTCTGCCTTCCATCCACCATCCACATTACTCTTTTCTTCCTTTTTCTCACATTTTTTTTTACTCTTCAGTTTTTTTCTTCATTCTTAGAGCTTTTTCCCAGCCTTTCTACAGATTTACCAGAAAGCCTAAAAACTGTTTTTTTTTTTTTTTTTTTTTTTTTTTTTAGGCTCAAGCTTGGGAATAGTACTTTGCTCCTGGTAATGGGGCACGTTATATTAATTCCAGACTGCCTCTGACTGAGCAGGATGTGTGGGAGTTGTCTTATTGGTTTGGATGCCATTTATTTGTAAAAATCATCAGTTTTCATTTTGGAACCTTGTGCATCTTTGCTTTCTGCTGTGTTTGGCTGCTATACATGCTATCCATGACATTTACCAAGAGAAGGCTGTAAAAAGTGTATGAACCCCAGTGACAATCAGAACAATACTATAATTGCAGGTGAGCCTATGATCTGCTTCTCAGAAGTCAGCTTGGAATTGATGCCACTGTTTTACTCCTCCTGACAATAGGAACAAAGTACCATAGATTCCGAGGTGCATGAAGCTGCAGTGAAAATGTTTTTTATAGGATGGTCAGACTGTGGGAATAAATCCCCCTTGTCAATAGAGGCTCAGGGAGAAAAGCTCCTCAAAATGCAAACCAATACAAGAAATCTTTATTCTTGAAATAGGAGCCACCAGATCACCGGTTTCACAACTCAGCCTACATTTGTTTGACTGTATACAGTCATTCTAGTGTCCCTTGTGTAGAGCCTGCTTTCAAGCACTCACCTGCAACCCCATGCATCCTTTTCAAATAATGTGTGCACTTTTGCAGATATTGGCTTCATATCATAAACAGACAGTAGGTAGTTCTGATGTGGAAGGAAAATAGTGTAAAGATTGTATCAGAAATCAAAATAAAGATAGACTAAAAGCAAATAATATTTATATTGTTGATGATGGCAGTTGAGGGAATAGATAAATTGCATAGTACCCCAAGGACATCTAAATAATGAAAATAAGCAGCTCATAAAAGGATATATATGAATAATAGGACTCTGTCAGATGTTACAAAGCATACATCTTAGGGCTTGGGTTACAAGAAAGAATTAATTCACCAAAAGGGTGGTGAATTTATGATTACTGGATCTTGGACTTTTCACATATTTAAATGTCTAATGAGACATTAGGGACAAAAAGAATTAAGGAATTCATAAATCTAAATAAAAGATAATTCTACCCCTCAACATTTTATGAAGTTTAGCTAGACTTCTGTATTTGTGAGAAAAAGGGTTATTTATGCCAGTAAGACAACTAGCCAAATAAACTATTAGCAACAACTTTTTAATTTGACATAAGAGTGTGGCCTTGAAGTTGCTTATATTGTTTTTTGGGCTTGCTGGGTGCAATGACCCCTTCATATGATGTATATGTTGGTGGAGGGGCTTACTTCCCCATAAAAAAAAAGTACTTATTTAAATAAATAAAGGGTTGCTGATTTCATACTTGATCAAGCAGGTTTAACTATTTGGGTATCATTCAAATGCAACATGTTGACATAACCTACAAGTGAGAAACACTACATTGTCTCTTTTCTCATTAACAATAAGCCGTTCAAAGTTCTTATATAGAAGATGAACCCTCAGATTTGTGCTGAAAGTAATTCACCAAGCCTATTAGGCAAAAAGTGGGTTATATTGTATTGTAGTAACCCCAGGTCAAATTTGCATAAGTTTCAGCTTTTCTGACATAATTGATACTCTAGAGTGGGCATGGTTTACTTGATAGCATGCAAAAATTACTCTGGCAATCACCTGCAACATAAAAGTGAAAAAAAAAAACACTGCAAAACAGCACTATTAACACATTATAGGTTCATAGGTTTATACTAGGCTATCTGCCCTAAGGCATTTATAAGCCTAGTCCAAATTTTTGTGGCTTACGCCACCCCTTATATGAAAAAATACTGTGCCCATTAGTTTGTTGTGCCTCTGTCCAGCAGTGACACAGAGATGATTCCTGGGGTAAACCTACGATCTCCCATCCACAGGTCTAGATTTCTCTTGAACAGAGTCAGCGAGGTGCTCTGCCTCACATGGACCGGGATTTTATTCCACAGCATAGGGAGTCTCTGAGTGATAAATCTATCCCTCCAGCATGTCCTATTTATATCCGTGCTAAGGTTTAAGTCACTTGCTCTAGTGGTTTTGGTGTATTTGGATTTTTGAGGTGGAGCATGTCCATTAATTCCGGGTTGGACATGGCCTTGTATGTCAGGCACATGTCACCTCTGAGCAGACGGTATGCGACTGAATAGAGCTGGAGTTTCTTCAATCTGGCAGCATATGACAGATTTTGGAGTCCCTTTATCCTTTTGGTGAGGAACTTTGGGGTCTCTCCAATTGCTGCAGATGTCGGGTGAGATACATTCCGAATGGGGCATTGTACTCGATCATTGGTCTGATAAGTGAAGAGTACAGGGAACAATGACCTCACTAGATCTGGATGTGAATCCCTTCATGATCAGGTGGGCAATGTAGAAGGTCTTTCTAACCACTTTAGCAATGTGAGTGTCAAAAGAAAGGCCACTGTCAACCTGGGTCCCCAGGTCCCTGATAACCTCTTCTGTGCTTAGTGGATTGCCACCTATATGGTAGCTTGGGGTTACCTTGTTTTTCCCGAAGGGTATGACTATACATTTTTTGGCGTTTAACTTCAGGCCATGGCTCTGGCACCAGCTATCTGTTTCCGTGAGTCCCTTCTGAAGGATATCCGTGTCCGAAGCACTTTCCACTATGGCTCCCAGTTTGCAGTCGTCTGCAAACTTTGTCAGCCAAAGTCCTCCCATGTTGGCCTGTACTTCTGAGAAGTAGATGCCAAACAATAGGGGGCCAAGGACCGAGCCCTGTGGGACACCACTTGTGACCGGCTTGGAGTCTGACACAGCGCCAGCAACTCTAACCCTGTGGGTTCTGTCCTTAAGCCAGTTTGCAACCCATCTTGTGACATATGGGTTTACATTTAAGCTGGTAAGTTTTTCTGCAATACCCGAGTGGGGTATTGTGTTGAAAGCCTTTGCAAGGTCAAGGTAGGCTGTATGGACTGCCTTTCCCTCATCAATGGCCTTGGTGACTGTTTCGAAGAAGTCGACCAAGTTCAAAAGGCATGATCTTCCCTTGACAAAGCCAAACTGGGTCGGGTCCAATGTCTGCAAGTCCCCTATATCTTTGTTTATGAGCTCCATTATGATCCTCTCCATAGCTTTGCAGACTAGACTTGTTAAGCTTATGGGGTGGTAATTACCAGGGTCCGTAGAGGCACCACCTTTGTGGAGTGGGACCACAGTTGCCGTACGCCACTCCTTGGGCACGTATCCTGTGGTAAGGCTGAGATTAAACAGCTGCCTTATGTGCGGGTTTAATTCCTCATTTAGCTCGTGTAGCACACAGCCGGGACACCATCCGGTCCCATTGATGCTGTGTTTTTAGCTTTAGAGAGAGCAGCTTTCACCTGCACATTTGAGATGTCCGGGAGGCTACACTCGGCTGGGATAGTTATCTCTCCTTTGGGGGGGGGGGGTGAAGTTTGCACTGAACCTGTCTGCCAGTATGTTGGCAATGTCTGTGGGTTCAGTGATTTTTGTATCATTTTGGACTAATTCTGAGCATATCTGGGAGTTTCCACCCAGGTTCCTAACATAGCTGAAAAAGGCCTTATGATTGTCCTTTGAATCCATGGCAATTTTTCTCTCAAAATTGGCCTTAGTTGATTTTATGAGTGCTCGTATTTTTTTTACTAATAATGATCAGGGGTGACTTCCCTTTTATGGATTTTGTTCTATCATGTAATAGCTTTCTCCTCTTATTGTAAAGTTTGTTAATGGCTGGGGTCCACCAGACTGGACGTTTGCCCTTTGTGGAAAGAGTCTTGGTTTTATTTGGGATTGCCTGATCCATGCAGTCCTGGAGGTGTTCATAGAAGGCATTTGTAAGGGCTTCCACAGCTTGGGTTGTGGTTTCCTCTGGCTCAGGGGCCTTGAAGGATACCACACCAGTCTTGAGTAGTGTGAAGTTTGCTTTAGAGAAGTTCTTCACTATGGTCTTTTTGTTTGGGGTGGGGGCGGGATGTGGATTTCCAGTGAGATTAGTTTATGATCAGATCTCACCAATGAGGGATATACTTCCGGTGTGGAGCATTTTGTCCCCATGTTTGTGACAATGAGATCTAGTATATTTTCTCCTCTCGTGGGAACAGTGACTAGCTGTTCCATGGCATTTGAATTTATGAACTCCAGGAACCGTTGGGCTAGAAAGTTAGGGCTTGAGTAATGTTCCCAGTCTATATTCGGGTAGTTGAAGTCACCCAATATGATGGTGTTTGGAGATACATTTATACCCTCCAGTGTCTTCAGGAAGGCTGTGTGGGGTTCCTGAGTTTGAGAGGGTGGCCTGTAGCATGCTACAATTTGTAGAGCAGTTTTGCCTATGGTTAGTTGCACCTGGATGGTTTCCGAAGCTTAGTGCGTTGCCACCAACCTGGAGGTGTGGGTATCCTTTATGAATATGGATACACCCCCTCCTTTTGTGGTGTGGTCCGGGTTTTGGGGCCGGAACGCATGATATGAGGTAAAACCTAATAGTGCCGGGGTGCTCTCAGGAGCCTTGAACCAGGTTTCAGTTACAGCACAGACATCGATGTTCTCCATACTGAGAAGGGCCTCGAGTGCGTGCATTTTGAGATTTAGACTTCTGGCATTGAGCAGCATTACCCTCAGTTTCTTCCCATTTTTGTTTTCTAGGGTGGTAGGTTTAGAATTTGAGCCTTGCCTAAAAAAGGCACTATGGGGGTGGCAAGAGCCTTAGCCAATATCCGGAATCCCAGGGGTGACAGGTGCAAACCGTCCCTTGCAAAGCAACATGGCTTGTCAAGCATGTCATCCCAGGCAGACAGACACTGGATCCCCTTTGAATGACACCAGACATTAAGCCAATTGTTAAAGCTGATCATCTTGTCTCTATATTGTGGCATCATTCTTGGTGAAGGAAGGATACTGCTCAGGGTTAGGGTCATACCTGCCTGGGCTACATAATCAGAGAGCTCCTCTATGTCTCTTTTCATGTAGTCCAGGGAGGTACGTCTCAGGTCGTTCACACCAGCATGGACAATGACTGTGTCATATTTGTACTTGCCGTGGAGTGACCTGAGTGCTTGTGTTATGTGGCGGATTCTAGCGCCCGATAGGCAGCTTACTGTGACCCTCTCCTTGTTCAGCCTGGTGAGTGGGACGTCAGTGTGTCTGACTATGGAGTCACCTATGACAAGTATGTTTGGTGTTGTATTTGGCCTTAAGGGCTGTGACTGCTTTGCACACTGCTTTTGTGGTTTA
Organism: Protopterus annectens; assembly: GCF_019279795.1. NCBI lineage: Eukaryota > Metazoa > Chordata > Ceratodontiformes > Protopteridae > Protopterus > Protopterus annectens. The sequence goes on along the minus strand of NC_056741.1, from coordinate 1,703,503,112 downwards.
TGTGTTGCTTGTGGGGTGTCTTGAGGTAGCAGTTGTTTGGGTGTCTGCTTTGGAGGCCTCTGCTGTTTAGCCTCTGAGTATGTCTTTGTGTGTTTATGTGTTTGATTCAGTGGAGTGGTAGCATTATGTGAGGCTGGTTTTGTGGTGTGTGTAGTTGCCTTCTCCTCCTGTCTGGTCTTGCCAGTCCTGAGTTGAGAGAGCTCAGCCTCCAGTTTGGCTAAATAGCTGCATCTCTCACAAGTATTTGTGTTATGTGGGAGGAGGAGAGGGTTGTCTGTGTACATGAGGCAGCTATAACATTGCCTCAAGATTCCCAGATTCACCAGCTGGACCGGAGAGGAGATTGACAACTGACCTTTGGACATGCTAGAATAATATTGGGAAATCCTTAATTGAAAACAAGGGCCAGTGGGGAGTGAGGGTGTAGTGCTTTTAATTTTTAGTGCTGACTTATATAATTGCTTTAGTGAGCAAGTGCCAGGTAACTTGAGTGCAATGTGTTACAAGTAACTAAATGCAAAAACGACAAACAGTAACTTTCTTTCAAGTGAAACAAGGAGATAAGTACAGTAAGCAATGCAGATATCACTAGTGATCCACAGAAGCTGAGAAGTTGCGTATTAGGTGGAATTAGCTTCCAGGGAAATAACAAGCAAACAAACAACAAGCATATAAACAAAGCTAGATTCAGCAGGCCTGGATCTAGTCTATGCTAGAGCAAACAAGGTGTACCAATTTCAGTAAGATACAGTTCAAATATTCAGGCACTATAAACCTTTAACCAGAAATTCCCAGCTCAGAAGGGCAGAGTCCAGCCTCTTCTCCCACAAGAGTGCAGACCACAAACCTTCTTAATGTAAAATAACTGGCCTGAAGCCCAAGTGCCTAAATCAGAACTAATACACTTGGACACTGGGCTCTCAATCAGCAGTTCCCAACTTAGAAGGATGAAAGCTACCTGTCCTGCCACCACAGTGCTTGCCACAAACCTTCCTAATGTAAAACAACTGGTCTGAAGCCCAAGTGCTTAATCCAAAAGACTTGAATGATTGCTACACTTTAATCAAGTTACAACCAAGCAGTAATAAATACCATTGAATACTTTAGAGAATGTCTGGATTAGTGCTCAAGTTACACAAACAAAGCTAGATCCAGCAGGCCCGAATCCAGTCTATGCCACAGCAAACAAGGCGCACCAACTTCAGTAAGAAACAGTTCAGATATGCATGCACTATAAGCCTTTAACCAGAAATTCCCAGCTCAGAAGGGCAGAGTCCAGCCTCTCCTCCCACAAGAGTGCAGACCACGAACCCTCTTAATGTAAAATAACTGGCTTGAAAGCCCAAGTGCTTAAACCAGAATTAATACACTTTTAGAATAACAGACACTGAGCCTCAATCAGCAGTTCTCAACCTAGAAGGATGTAAGCTACCTGTTCTGCCACAACAGTGCAGATCACAAACCCTCTCAGTGCAAAACAACTAACTGGTCCGAAGCCCAAGTGTTTAAACCAAAAGGCTTAGAATG
>NC_056741.1:1703499346-1703501085 GCF_019279795.1 Protopterus annectens | reverse complement strand
TAAAGATGGGAGAAACTATGTTTTCGACTTAATAGTATTTAAAATTTGTTTCTGTATCAATTTGAAAATCCCTTATTGGATAAGGAATGTGAAGTAAGTCAAATTAATACTAACAATTCTGTCGATATAGTATTGCTGAAAACTAAAATACATGCTATAGAAAACAATATACTTAAACTGAAACAACAACAATATCAAAATTTTCACTTGGAAGTTTGTTTAAAAGAGAAAATTGTGCCTGGAGGATTAAGAATTTTAGTTATGCCTACACAAGGCAACAGTATGCCTGACATGTTAGCAGAATGGCAACAAATTAACATAGAAAGCAGTTTCAGATATATGCAATTGCTAGTTAAATATGCTACTAAAGAAATAGAACTGTTAACTGCCGAAATCATGAAACAACATAATGATTTGCTGCTTGACTTTGAAAGGAACATAGTAGAGAAATACTTAACTGAAGTAATGGATTCAGTCAGTATTTATGAACGTAGACTGTGCAAGATTAAGTTTAAAAAACTCAATGTCTTACATTCTGGAATGCTTTCTTTATTGTGTACGTATTCTCCTTCACTTCTTCGAATTTTCTTTTGTGGCGTGTGTTGCTCCTGCCCCTGGGTTGAAAACCTGACCCCTGAGGGGCTCTCCGGTTCAGCGAATTGTCCCTCATAGGAAGCGGAAAAACCAGGGCTTTTGTAGCTGCTGTAACAGTAACTGTAACTGTAACAATTGATAACTAATCTTTCTAAACGTACTTTAACTAATTCTGAGATTAATGTACTTTCTAAGGGTCTGTCCTTCATACCCACTAGTGATATGAATATAACAGATTTGATTTTTGACATTAAGATGTTCACAAGGAATCTGATGCTTAAATATATGTTTCATCAGAATCAAGTAAGTAATAGTAATGATGTCAGTCATGTCTTTAATAGACCCAGTACGTATGTCCCCAAACAGACAGCACTGATTAATGCGTTTGAACAAATAGTGATAGATGATATATATAGAGTACATAATAGCAAAGTGAATAAGAACAAGTGGCATAATCTCAGTAGGAGTGAATCAGAAGCTTTACATGATCTTGAAAAGATGATGACCTGGTTATTAGACCTGCAGATAAGGGTGGGCGATAGTTGTCCTAGACACTGAGTTATATGAAAATTTGATGTATGAGATGTTAGGGAACACTGATTATTACAAGAAAATTAATTACAGTGAGGTGAAAGGAATGGTAGAATCAGTTAATAATTATATTAAACATTTACATCATGCACAGATGATTACCAAGGAGCTATGTGACTATTTCTTTAATATTAAATATACCATTCCGTATATAAAAGGCTTGCCTAAAGTGCATAAGAACCCCAATAGACCACCCATGAGGCCTATCGTCTCGAGTGGTGGATGGTGCACAGAAGCAATATCAATATGTTTGGATAAGAAGCTTAGAACAATAGTGGATAGCTCTGAAGTTATTCTTAAGGATACAGAGCAGTTTTTGCATGACCATTTTGCTTTTATGAAGAAGGATATAACTAGTTCTGGCATTATCTTGGTGACGCTTGATGTTGTGTCACTATTTACTGTAATTCCCAATACAGTGGGTTTGGGGTTATTACACGAATTAATGAATGATGTCAATATATATAAACCAGATGAAATTTTGATACTAATTGAATTAATGAGAATCGTGCTTAATAATAATGTATTTCTATTTAAGAAACAGGTCTACCATC